>NC_057725.1:72774162-72779957 GCF_004010195.1 Chiloscyllium plagiosum | reverse complement strand
GGGGCAGTGAGCGTCAGGCGGGGAACGGTTTTGTATAGTGGTGAGGGTCAGGCTGGGGGCAGCGTGTGGACCGCAGTGATGGCCACATTGTTGGCAGTGTGTGGCAAGCGGTGAGGGACAGGCTGGGGGCGGTGTGTGTGGGCCAGTGAGTGTCAGTCTGGGTGCGGTGTGTGGACGGTGGTTAGGCTCAGGCTGGGGGCAGTATTGAATGGCAGTTAGGGTCAGGCTGGGGGCAGTGAGGATCAGGCTGGAGGCGGTTTGGTTGGGGATTGGTGAGTGTCAGACTGTAGCCAGTGTTTCGGTGCAGTGAGGCTCAGGCTGGGGGTGGTTTGCTGACGGCACTGAGAATCAGGCTGTAGTCGGTGTGTGGGGGTACAGTGAGGGTCAGGATGGTGGCAGTATTTGGATGGCAGTGAGGGTCGGGCTAGGGGCGATGTGTGGACGGCAGTGGGGTCAGGCAGGGGGCGGTGTCAGGACAGCGGTGAGGGTCAGGCTGGGAGGCGGTGTTTGGACGGCAGTGAGGGTCGGGCTGGGGTCGATGTTCGACGGCCGTGAGGGTCAGGCTGGGGCGGTTTTTTGGTGAGCGATGAGTGTCATACTGTGGGCGGTGTGTCGGGGGCAGTGAGGGTAAGGTTAGGGCTGTGTGTGGACGGTGGTGAGGGTCAGGCTGGGGGCAGTGTTGAACGGTGGTGAGGGTCAGGCTGAGAACAGTGTGCGGACGGCCCTGAGATTCAGGCTGTAGGTGGTGTGTCGGGGGAAGTGAGGGTCAGGCTGGGGGCGATGTTGGACGTTGGTGAGGGTCAGGTTGGGGGCGGTGTGCTGACGGCACAGACAGGCAGGCAGGCGGCGGAGTGTGGGGGCAGTGATGGTCAGGCTGGGGCCGGTATGTGGACGGCAGTGAAGGTCCGATTGGGGGCAGAGTGTGGACGGCAGTGAGGTTCAGGCAGGGGGCGGTGTGTGGACAGCCGTGAGAGTAAGGCTGGGCGTGGTGTTGGATGGAGGTGAGGGTCATGTGGGGGTGGTGTATGGGTGGCGGTGAGGGTTAGGCGGAGGGGTGTGTGGGTGGCGGTGAGGGTAAGGCTGGGCATGGTGTTGGATTGCGGTGCAGGTCAGGCTTTTGGCGGTGTTGGACGGTGGTGAGGGTCAGGCTGGGGATGGTGTATCGATGGTGGTGAGGGTCAGGCTTGCGATCGCGTGTGGGCAGGGTTGAGGGTCAGGCTGCGAGCGGTGTTCGACGGCGGTGAGGGCCATTCTGGGACGGTGTGTGGACGGCAGTGGGGGTCAGGATGTGGGCGGTGTTGAACGGCGTTGAGGGTCAGGATTGGGGCGGTGTTGAACGGCGGTGTGGGTCTGCCTGGGGGCCAAGTGTGGATGGCAGTGATGTCAGGCAAGGGGTGGCGTGTGGGCGGCTGTGAGATTCAGGCAGGGGACAGCGTTGGCCGGCGCTGAGGGACACGTTGGGGGTTGTGTTGGACAGCGGTGAGGGTCAGGCTGGGGGTGGTGTTGGACGGCGGTGAGGATCAGGCTGGGGTCGGCGTTGAACGGCAGGGAGGGAAAGGCTGGGTGCGGTGCCTGGACGGCTGTGATGGTCAGACTGGTGGCAGTTTTGGATGGTGGTGAGGGTCAGGCTGGGGACGGTGTTGGACAGTGGTGGGGTTCAGGCTGGGGGCTGTGTGCAAACAGCACAGACAGTCAGGCAGGTAGCAGTGTGTGGGGTGTAGTGAGGGTCAGGCTGGGGTTGGTATGTGGACGGCAGCAAAGGTCAGACTGGGGGCGGAGTGTGGACGGTGGTGAAGGTCAGGCAGGGGGCGGTGTTGAGGACAGAGGTGAGGGTCAGTCTGGGCGTGGTGTTGGATGGCAGTGAGAGTCAGGCTGTTGGTGGTGTTGGACGGTGGTGAGGGCCCGGCTGGGGACGGTGTGTCGACGGTGGTGAGGGTCAGGAGGGGACGGTGTGTGGATGGCAGTGAGGGTCACGTCGACGGTGGTGAGGGTCAGGAGGGGACGGTGTGTGGGCTGGGCGCTGTGTTGGACTGCAATAAAGGGTCAGGCAGGGGACAGTGTGTGGATGGCAGTGAGGGTCACGGTGGAGGTGGTGTTTCGGCGACCGTGAGGATCAGGCTGCGGACAGTGTTGGATGGTAGTGAGGGTCAGGCTGGGAGCTGTGTTGGATGGCGGTGAGCGTCAGGCTGTGGGCTGTGATGGTCGGCAGTGAGGGTCAGCCTGGGGGTGGTGATGAACTCCAAAAAAGGGTCAGGCTGGGGATGGTGTGTGGACGGCGGTGAGGGTCAGGCTGGAGTGATGTTGGACGGTGGTGTGGGTCAGGCTGGGGTCGGTGTGTGGATGGTGGTGAGGGTCAGGCTGTGGGCGATGTTGAACGGCGTTGAGGGTCAGGATTGGGGCAGTGTTAAACGGCGGTGTGGGTCAATCTGGGGGCCTAGTCTGGATGGCAGTGAGGGCCAGGAACGGGGTGGCTTGTGGGCGGCTGTGATGGTCAGGCAGGGGGCAGCGTTGGACGGCGCTGAGGGACAGGTTGGGGGTGGTGTTGGACAGCGATGAGGGTCAGGCTGGGGGTGGTGTTTGACGGCGGTGAGGATCAGGCTGTTGGCGTTGTGTGGACGTCAGTGCGGGTCAGTGTGGGGTCAGTGTGTGGACGGCTGTGAGGGTTAGGCTGGGGCGGTGTGTGCACGGCGGAAGGGCCAGGCTGGGGGCAGTGTTGGTCGGTGGTGAGGGTCAGACTGGGTGCGGTGTTGCACAGTGGTGGGTGTCAGGCTGGGGGCGGTGTTGGATGGCAGGGACGGACAGGCTGGAGGCGGTATTGAACAGTGGTGACGGTTAGACAGTGGGCAGAGTTGGACAGAAGGGAGGGACAGGTTGGGGGCGATGTGTGTACGGCAGTGAGGGTAAGGCTGGGGGCGGTGTGGAACAGCAGTGAGAGTCAGTGAAGGTCAGACTGGGGGCGGAGTTTGGACGGTGGTGAGGGTCAGGCAGGGGGCGGTGTTGAGGACAGCGGTGAGGGTCAGTCTGGGCGTGGTGTTGGATGGCAGTGAGAGTCAGGCTGTTGGCGGTGTTGGACGGTGGTGAGGGTCAGGCTGGGGACGGTGTGTCGACAGTGGTGAGGGTCAGGATGGGGATGGTTTGTGGGCGCGTTGAGGGTCAGGCAAGGGGTGGTGTGCGGGCGGCTGTGAGTGTCAGGCTGCAGGCGGAGTTGGACAGCATTGAGGGACAGGTTGGGGATGGAGTTGAACAGCGGTGAAGGTCGGGCTGGGGGTGGTGTTGGATGGTGGTGAGCGTCAGGCTGTTGGCGGTGTGTGGATGGCAGTGAGGGTCAGTGTGTGGTCAGTGTGTGGACGGCTGTGAGGGCGAGGTTGGGGTGGAGTGTGGATGACGGTGAGGGTCTGGCAGGGGGCGGTGTTGGACAGAAGAGAGGGACACCTTGCGAGTGGTGTGTGGACGGTGGTGAAAGGTCAGGCTGGGGTCGGCGTTGGACGGCACGGAGGGACAGTTTTGCGTCGGTGTTTTGACGGTGGTGAGGGTCACGCTGGGGGTGGTGTTGGACGGTAGTGAGGGTCAGGCATGGGTTGGTGTTGGACGGCGGTGAGGGTCATGCAGGGGTCGGTGTTGGACGGCGGTGAGGGTCAGGCAGGGCTCGGTGTTGGATGTCGGTGAGGGTCAGCCTGTGGGCCGGTGTGTCGTAGGGGTGCGGGTCAGCCTGGTGGCAGTGTGTTGACGGTGGTGAGGGTCAGGCTGGAGGCGGTGTTGGATGGCGGTGCTGGTCAGGCTTGGGGCGGTGTGTGGACAGCGGTGAGGGCCAGGCTGGGGGCGGTGTGTGGATGGCGGTGAGGGTCAGGCTGGGGGCTGTGTTGGTCGGCGGTGAGGGGCAACCTGTGGGTTGTGTTGGACTGCAAAAATTGGTCAGGCTGGGGACAGTGTGTGGACGGGGTTGAAGGTCCGTCTGGGGACGGTGTGTGAACGTCTGTGAGGGTCAGGCTGCGGCAGTGTGTGGAGGGCAGTGAGGCTCAGACTGGGGGTGGTGTGTGGACGGTGGTGAGGGTCAGGCTGGGGCTGATGTTGGACGGTGGTGTGGGTCAGGCTGGGGGCGGTGAGGGTCATGCAGGGTATTGTGAGGGTCAGGCTGGGGTCAGTTTGTCGGGGCGGTGTGGGTCAGGCTGAGGGCGGATTGGCGTGGGCAGTGAGGGTCAGTTAGGTGCTGTGTGTGGATGGGGTTGAAGTTCCAGCTGGGGACGCTGTGTGGTGGCGGTCAGGGCCAGTCTGGGGGCGGAGTTGAACGTCGGTGAGGGTCAGGCTGGGGCGGTGTGTGGACGGCAGTGAACGGCAGTGAGGGTCAGGCTGGGGGCGGTGTGTGGACCGTGGTGTGGATCAGGCTGGGGACAGTGAGGGTCATGTTGGGGGCGGTGTGTGGGGGCGGTGCGGATTAGGCTGGGGGTGGTGTGTCGGGTCGGTGAGGGTCAGGCTGGGGTCAGTGTCTCAGGGCGATGTGGGTCAGGCTTAGGGCGCATTGTCGGGTGCGGTGAGGGTCAGTCTGTTGCGGTGTGGGGCCTGTAGAGATGGTCAGACTGGTGACGGTGTGTAGACAGCAGTGAGGGCCAGGCTGGGGATGGTGATGAACGGCAGTGCGGGTCAGTCTGGGGGCAGTGTTGGACGGCGGTGAAGGTCAGGCTGGGGTTGGTGTTGGACTGCAAAAAAGGGTCAGGTTGGGGACGGTGTGTGGACAGGGTTGAAGGTCTGGCTGGGGACGGTGTGTGGACGGGAGTGTGGAGCAGTGTTGGACGGCGGTGAAGGTCAGGCTGGGATTGGTGTTGGACTGCAAAAAAGGGTCAGGCTGGGGACGGTGTGTGGACAGGGTTGAAGGTCTGGCTGGGGACGGTGTGTGGACGGGAGTGTGGGTCAGTCTGGGGGCAGTGTTGAACATCGGTGAGGGTCAGGCTGGGGCTGTGTGTGGACGGCGGTGAGGGTCAGGCGGGGGCCGAGTGTGGTCGGTGGTGTGGGCTAGGCAGGGGCGTTCTGTGGACGGCCGTGAGGGTCAAGCAGGGGATGGTGTGCGGACGACGGTGTGGGTCAGGCTGGGGGCAGTGTGTGGACAGCAGTGAGGATCTATCTCGGGGAGATGTGTTGACGGCGGTTAGCGTCAGGGTGGGGGCAGTGTTTGAGGGCAGTGAGGGTCAGGCTGGGGGTGTGTGTCGGATTGGTAAGAGTCAGACTGGGGACAGTGTGGCGGGGCGGTGTTGGTCAGGCTGAGGGCGGATTGTTGGGGGAGGCGAGGGTCAGTCTGGTGCAATGTGTGGACTGTGGAGAGGATCAGGCTGGGGGCGGTGTGTGGACTGTGGTGATGGTCAGGCTGGGGGCAGTGTGTGGACGGTGGTGAGGGTCAAGCTGTGGGTGGTGTGTGCGTGGCGGTGAGGGTCAGGCTGTGGGCTGTGTGTGTGCGGCGGTGAGGGTCAGGCTGGAGGCGGTGGGTGGACTGTGGTGAGGGTCTGGATGGGGTCGGTGTGTGGGGGCAATGAAGGTCAGGCTGTGGGTGGTATTTGAACGGCAGTGAGGGTCAGGCTTGGGTCGATGAGTGGACAGTGGTGAGGGTCAGGCTGGGGATGGTGATGAACGGAGGTGAGGGTCAGGCTGGGGGCGGTGTGTGGATGGCAGTGAGGATCAAGCTGGGGGCGGTGTGTGGGGGCAGTGAGGGTCAGGCTGGGGACGGTGTATGGGATGGCAGTGAGGGTCAGGCTGGGGATGGTGTGTGGGACGCAGAGAGGTTCAGGCTGGGGACGGTGTGTGGGACG
>NC_057725.1:72772608-72774121 GCF_004010195.1 Chiloscyllium plagiosum | reverse complement strand
AGGCGGCGTGTGGAGGGCGGTGAGGGTCAGGCTGGGGTCAGTGTTGGACGGCGGTGAGCGTCAGGCTGGGGGCGGTGTGTGGGGGCAGTGAGGGTCTGGCTGGGCCGGAGTTGGACGGCAGTGATGGTCAGGCTGGGGGTGGTGTCAGGGGGCAGTGGGGTTCAGGCAGGGGGCGGTATTGGATGGTGGTGAGAGTCAGGCTTTGGGTGGTGTGTGGACTGCACAAACAGTCAGGCTGGGGGCGGTGTGTCGACAGCGGTGAGGGTCAGGCTGTTGTCAGTGTGTGGATGGCTGTGAGGGTCAGGCTGGGAATGGTGTATGGACGACAGTGAGTGTCAAGGTGGGTCGCTGTGTGGGTGACAACGATGGTCAGGCTGGGGGCGTTATTTGACGGCGCTGAGGGCCAGTCTGGTGCGGTGTGTGGACAACAGTGAGCGTTAGACTGGGGGCGTTGTGTGGACGGCGGTGAGGGTCAGGCTGTGGGTGGTGTGTGGATGGCAGTGAGGGTCAGGCTAGGGGCGATATTGGACGGCGGTGATGGTCAGGCTGGGGGCAGTGTGTGGACAGCAGTGATGGTCACATTGTTGGCAGTTTGTGGACAGCGGTGAGGGACAGGCTGGGGGCAGTGTATCGGGGCAGTGAGCGTCAGGCGGGGAGCAGTGTTGCACAGTGGTGAGGGTCAGGCTGGGGGCAGTGTGTGGACGGCAGTGATGGCCACATTGTTGGCAGTGTGTGGACAGTGGTGAGGAATTGGCTGGGGCGGTGTGTGGGAGCCAATGAGGGTCAGGCAAGGGGTTGAGTGTGGACGGCAGTGAGGGTCAGGCAGGGTCGTTGTGTGGACGGCGGTGAGGGTCAGGCATGAGTCGGTGTGTGGACGGCGGTGAGGGTAAGGCTGGGCGTGGTGTTCGACGTCGGTGAGGGTCAGTTTGGGCGTTGTGTTGGATGGTGGTGAGGCTCAGACTGTTGGCGGTGTTGGACAGCGGTGAGGGTCAGGCTGGGGACGGTGTGTGGATGGTGGTGAGGGTCAGGCAGGGGGCTGGTGTTGAACGGTGGTGAGTGTCATGATGGGGCAGTGTTGAATGGCAGTGTGGGTCAGTCTGGAGGCCGAGTGTGGATGGCAGTGAGCTTCAGGCAAGGGGCGGTGTGTGGGCGGTTGTGAGGGTCCTGCTGGGGGTGGTGTCTGGACGGCGGTGTGGGCCAGGTTGGGGGCGGTTTTTTGGCGAGTGGTGAGTGTCATACTGTGGGCGGTGTGTCAGGGTCAGGCTGGGGGCGAAGTGTGGACAACGATGAACATCTGGCTGGGGGTCGTGTGTGGGTGCGGTGAGGGTAAGGTTGGGGCTGTGTCTGGACGGTGGTGAGGGTCAGGCTGGGGGCAGTGTTGAACGGTGGTGAAGGTCAGGCAGGGGACAGTGTGTGGACGGCCCTGAGATTCAGGCTGTAGTTGGTGTATCGGGGGAAGTGAGGGTCAGGCTGGGGGCGGTGTGTGGGGGCAGTGGGGGTCCGGGTGGGAGCG
>NC_057725.1:72770531-72772376 GCF_004010195.1 Chiloscyllium plagiosum | reverse complement strand
GGAGGTGAGGGTCATGCGGGGGCCGTGTGTGGGTGACGGTGAGGGTTAGGCGGAGTGGTGTGTGGGTGGCGGTGAGGGTAAGGCTGGGCGTGGTGTTGGATGGCGGTGCGGGTCAGGTTGCTGACGGTGTTGGATGGTGGTGAGGGTCAGGCTGGGTATGGTGTATCGATGGTGGTGTGGGTCAGGCTGGTGGCAGTGTGTTGGCGGGGTTGAGGGTCAGGCTGGGAGCGGTGTTCGAAGGCAGTGAGGGCCATTCTGGGGCGGTGTGTGGACGGCGGTAAAGGGTCAGGCTGGGGTTGGCGTTGAACGGCAGGGAGGATCAGGCTGGGTGCGGTTTGTGGACGGCTGTGATGGTCAGGCTGGGGGCAGTGTTGGATGGCAGTAAGGGTCAGGCTGGGGGCGGTGTTGGACAGCGGTGAGGTTCAGGCTGGGGGCAGTGTGCAAACAGTGCAGAAAGTCAGGCAGGCAGTGGTGTGTGGGGGGTAGTGAGAGTCAGGCTAGGGCTGGTATGTGGACGGCAGTGAAGGTCAGAATGGGGGCGGAGTGTGCTCGGTGGTGAGGGTCAGGCAGGGGGCGGTTTTGAGGACAGCGGTGAGGGTCAGTCTGGGCGTGGTGTTGGATGGCAGTGAGAGTCAGGCTATTGGTGGTGTTGGACGGTGGTGAGGGTCAGGCTGGGGACGGTGTGTCGACGGTGGTGAGGGTCAGGATGGGGACGGTGTGTGGGCGGGGTTGAGGGTCAGGCTGGGACAGGTGTTTGACGGTGGTGAGGGCCAGACTGGGGCGGTGTGTGGACGGCAATAAGGATCAGGCAAGGGATGGTGTGTGGGCGGCTGGGAGTGTCAGGCTGGGGGCGGTGTTGGACAGCGGTGAGGGACAGGTTGGGGGTGGTGTTGAAGAGCGCTGAAGATTAGGCCTGGTGTGGTGTTGAATGGTGGTGAGGTTCAGGCTGTTGGCGGTGTGTGGATGGCAGTGAGGTTCAGTGTGTGGACGGTGGTGAGGGCCAGGTTGGGGTGCAGTGTGAATGGTGGTGTGTGTCAGGCTGGGGGCGGTGTTGGACAGAAGGGAGTGACAGGTTGCGAGTGGTGTGTGGACGGCGGTGAAGGGTCAGGCTAGGGTCGGCGTTGGACGGCACGGAGGAACAGCTTGGGGACGGTGTTTTGACGGTGGTGAGGGTCACGCTGGGTGCGGTGTGAAAAGGCGGTCAGGGTCAGGCTGGGTGCGGTGTGTGAACGGCTGTGATGGTCAGGCTGGGGGCAGTGTTGCTCGGCAGTGAGGGTCGGCATGGGAGGGGTGTTGGACGGTGGTGAGGTCAGGCTGGGGGCGGTGTGCAGACGGCGTGGACAGTAACGCAGGCATCGGAGTGTGGGGAGTAGTGAGGGTCAGGCTGGGGCCAGTATGCGGACGGCAGTGAAGGTCCGACTGGGGCAGGAGTATGGACGGTGGTGAGGGTCAGGCAGGGGGCTGTGTTCATTGGCGATGATGGTCAGGAAGGGATGGTTTTGTGGACCACAGTGAGCGTCAGGTGTGTGCGGTGTGTCGCCGACTGTGAGTGTCATGCTGATGGCGATTTTTGGGGGATTGGTGATTGTGAGGCTGTGTGCGGTGTGTCGGGGGCGGTGATTGTCACGCTGGGGGCAGAGTGAGGATGGCGGTGAGGGTCAGGCTGGGAGCGGTGTGTGGACGGTGGTGAGAGTCAGGCTGCAGGTGGTGTGTGGGTGGCAGTGAGGGTCAGGCTGTGGGTGGTGTTGAACGGTGGTGATGGTCAGGCTGGGGGCGGTGTGTGTGTGGCATTGAGGGTCATGCGGTGTGTGGACTGCGGTGAGGGTCAGGCTGGGGGCGGTGTTG
>NC_057725.1:72768252-72769978 GCF_004010195.1 Chiloscyllium plagiosum | reverse complement strand
GTGAGGGTCAGGCATGGGTTGGTGTTGGACTGCGGTGATGGTCATGCAGGGGTCGGTGTTGGACGGCGGTGAGGGTCAGCCTGTGGGCCGGTGTGTCGGGGGTGGTGGGGGTCAGCCTGGTGGCAGTGTGTTGACGGTGGTGAGGGTCAGGTTGGAGGCAGTGTTGGATGGCGGTGATGGTCAGGCTTGGGGCGGTGTGTGGATGGAGGTGAGGGTCAGGCTGGGGGTGGTGTGTGGACAGCGGTGAGTGTCAGGCTGGGGGCTGTGATGGTCGGCGGTGAGGATCAGACTGGGGGTGGTGTTGGACTGCAAAAATGGGTCAGGCTGGGGACAGTGTGTAGATGGCTGTGAGGGTCAGCGTGGAGGTGGTGTTTCGGCGGCCGTGAAGATCAGGCTGCGGACAGTGTTGGACGGCAGTGAGGGTCAGTCTGGGAGCTGTGTTGGACGGTGGTGAGCGTCAGGCTGGGGGCTGTCTTGGTCGGCAGTGTGGGTCAGCCTTGGGGGTGGTGTGTGGACTGTGTAGACAGTCATGTTGGGTGCGGTTTGTGGCGGGTATTGAGGGTCAGGATAGGGCCTGTATGTGGACGGCAGTGAAGGTCCGAGTCGGGGCGGACTATGGACGGCGGTGAGAGTCAGGCTAGAGGTGGTGTGTGGACTGTGTAGACAGTTATGCAGGGTGCGGTGTGTGGCGGGTAGTGAGGGTCAGGATAGGGCCTGTATGTGGACGGCAGTGAAGGTCAGAGTCGGGGCGGACTATGGACGGCGGTGAGAGTCAGGTTCGGGGCGGTGATTGGTCGGTGGTGAGGGTCAGGCTGGGGTGGTGTGTGGATGGCGGTGAGGGTCAGGCTGGGGGCGGTGTTGGACGGCGGTGAGGGTCAGGCTGGTATGGTGTGTGGTCGGCGGTGAGGTTCAGGCTGGGGGCCGTGAGAAAAGGCGGTGAGGGCCGGGCTGTCTGTGATGTTGAATGGCGGTGAGGGTCAGGTTTGGGGCGTTGTTGGATGGCGGAAAGGGTCAGGTTGGGGGTGGTGCTGGACGGCGATGAGGGTCAGGCGTTTAGCGGTGTGTGGATGCGGTAAGTGTCAGGCTGGGGGCGGTGGGGGATGGCAGTGAGGGTCAGGCTGAGGGTTGTGTGGATGGCGGTGAGGGTCTGGCTGGGGGTGGTGTTGGACGGTGGTGAGGATCAGACTAGGGACGGTGTGTAGACTACGGTGAGGGTCAGGCATGGGTCGGTGTTGGACAGAAGGGTGGGACAGGTTGTGAGTGGTGTGTGGACGGCGGTGAAGAGTAAGGCTGGGGTCGGCGTTGGACGGCAGGGAGCGACAGGTTGGGGGCGGTGTTTGGACGGTGGTGAGGTTCACACTGGAGGTGGTGTTAGTCGGTGGTGAGGATCAAACTGGGGAATGCGGTGAGGGTCAGGCATGGGTTGGTGTTGGACTGCGGTGATGGTCATGCAGGGGTCGGTGTTGGACGGCGGTGAGGGTCAGCCTGTGGGCCGGTGTGTCGGGGGTGGTGGGGGTCAGCCTGGTGGCAGTGTGTTGACGGTGGTGAGGGTCAGGTTGGAGGCAGTGTTGGATGGCGGTGATGGTCAGGCTTGGGGCGGTGTGTGGATGGAGGTGAGGGTCAGGCTGTGGGTGGTGTGTGGATAGCGGTGAGGGCCAGGCTGGGGGCGGTGTGTGGACAGCGGTGAGTGTCAAGCTGGGGGCTATGATGGTCGGCGGTGAGGATC
>NC_057725.1:72766096-72767549 GCF_004010195.1 Chiloscyllium plagiosum | reverse complement strand
GGTCAGTTGGGGAGGGTGTGTGGGACGGAGTGAGGGTCAGGCTGGGGACGGTGTGTGGGACGGAGGGAGGGTCAGGCTGTGGGCGGTGTGTGGGGGCAGTGATGGTCAGGCTGGGGGCGGTGTTGGACGGCAGTGAGGGTCAGGCTTGGGGCGTTGAGTGGACAGCGGTGAGGGTCAACTGGGCATGGTGATGAATGGAGGTGAGTGTCAGGATGCAGGTGGTGTGTGGGGGGCAGTCAGGGTCAAGCTGGTGGCGGTGTGTGGGGGCAGTGAGGGTCCGGCTGGGGGCAGTGTTGGATGCTGGTGAGGGTCAGGCTTTGGGTGGTGTGTGCACTGCGCAGACAGTCAGGCTGGGGCAGTATGTGGGGTGCAGTGAAGATCAGGCTGGCGCCGGTATGTGGACGGCAGTGAAGGTCAGGCTGGGGGCGGAGTTGGACGGCGGTGAGGGTCAGGCTGGGAGTGGTGTATGAATGGCAGTGAGGGTCAGGGTGGGATCGATGTGTGGAAGGCGGTGATGGTCAGGCTTGGGGCGATGTGTGGATGGAGGTGAGAGTCAGGCTGGAAGCGGTGTGTGGACGGTGGTGAGGGTCAGGCTGGGAGCGGTATTTGGATGGCAGTGAGGGTCAGGGTGGGGTCGATGTGTGGAAGGCGGTGATGGTCAGGCTTGGGGCGATATGTGGATGGAGGTGAGAGTCAGGCTGGGGGCAGTGTGTGGACGGCGGGGAGGGTCAGTTTCGGGGCGATTTGTGGACGGTGGTTAGAGTCAGGGTGGGGGCGAGGTTTCGGCGGCCGTGAGGATCAGGCTGGGGACAGTGTTGGACGGCAGTGAGGGTCAGGCTGGAGGCTGTGTTGGACGACGGTGAGGGTCAGGCTTGAAGCTGTGTTGGACTACCGTGAAGGTCAGGCTGGGGGCTGTGTTGGACGGCGGTGAGGGTCAGGCTGGGGGTGGTGTTTGACTGCAAAATAGTTCAGGTTGGGGACAGTGTGTGGACGGGTTTGAAGGTCCAGCTGGGGACGTTGTGTGGTTGGCAGTGAGGGTCCGGCTTGGGGCGGTGTGTGGACGGTGGCGAGGCTCAGGCTGGGGGTGATGTTGGACGGTGGTTTGGGTCAGGCTGGGGGCGGTGAGGGTCAGGCTGAGGCCGGATTGTCGGGGGCAGTGAGGGTAAGTCTGGTGCGGTGTGTGGATGGGGTTGAAGGTCCGGCTGGGGACGGTGTGTGGATGGCAGTGAGGGTCAGTCTGGGGGCGGTGTTGAACGTCGGTGAGGGTCATGCTGGGGCGGTTTGTGGACGGCGGTGTGGGTCAGGCTAGGGGCGGTGAGGGTCATGCTGGGGGCGGTGTGTGGACGGCGGTGAGGGTTAGTCTGGGTGCGGTGTGTGGATGGTGGTGATGGTCAGGCTGGGGGCGGTGTTGGACGGCGGTGAGAGTCAGGCTGGGGGTGGTGTGTGGATGGTG
>NC_057725.1:72763954-72765953 GCF_004010195.1 Chiloscyllium plagiosum | reverse complement strand
CTGAGGGCAGTGTGTGGATGACAGTGAGGGTCATGTGGGGGTGACATTCAACGCCGGTAAAGATCAGGCTGGGGGTGGTGTGTGGATAGCAGTGGGGATCAGGCTGGGGGTGGTATGTGGACGCCATGGGGATCAGGCTGGGGGTGGTGTGTGGACGCCGTGGGGATCAGGCTGGGGGTGGTGTGTGGACGGCAGTGAGGGTCAGGCTGGGAATGGTGATGAACGGCGGTGCAGGTCAGGGTAGGGTTGGTGTTGATTTGCAGTGAGTGTCACGCGAGAGGAGGTGTGATGATGGCAGTGAGGATCAGGCTGGTGGCAATGTGTGGACGCCAGTGATGGTCAGTCTCGGGGGTGGTGTGTGGGCGAACGGTGAGGGTCAGGTTGGGGCCGGTGTTTCGGGGGTGGTGAGGGACAGGCTGGTGGCAGTGGGTGGATGGTGATAAGGGTCAGGCTTGAAGCGGTGTTGGATGGCGGTGAGGGTCAGGCTGTGGGACGGTGTGTCGACGGCGGTGAGAGTCAGGCTGTGAATGGAGTGTGGACGGCAGTGAGGGTCATACTGGGGGCCGTGTGTGGATGCCGGTGAGGGTCAAGCTGGGGGCAGTGTGTGGACGGCAGTGAGGGACTATCTCGGGGAGATGTGTGGAAGGTGGTTAGGGTCAGGGTGGGGGCTGATTTGGACGACGGTGAGGGTCAGGCTTGGGGCTGTGTTGGACGGCGGTGAGGGTCAGGCTGAGGGTGGTGTTCGAATGCGAAAAAGGTTCAGGTTGGGATAGTGTGTGGACGGGGTTGAAGGTCCAGCTGGGGACGGTGTGTGGATGGCGGTGAGAATCAGGCTGTGGACGGCAGTGAGGGTCAGATTCGGGGGTGGTGTGTGGGTGAGCGGTGAGGGTCAGGCTGGTGGCAGTGTGTGGACGGCATTGAGGGTCAGGCTGGGGATGTTGCACAGCCGATGGTGAGAGTCAGGCTGTGGCCGGTGTGTGGACCGGGATGAGTGTCCATCTGCGGACGAGGGTCAGTTTGGGGGCGGTGTTAACCATCGGTGAGGGTCAGGCTGTGAACGGTGTGTGGATGGCGGTGAGGGTCAGTCTGGGGGTGGTGTTGAACGTCGGTGAGGGTGAGGCTGGGGCGGTGTGTGGACGGAGGTGTGGGTCAGGCTGGGTGTTGTGAGGGTCATGCTGGGGCGGTGTGTGGAAGGTGGTGAGGGTAAGGCTAGGGGCTGTGTGTGGACGGCTGAGGGGATCTGGCTGGGGGTTGTGTGTGGACGGCAGTGAAGGTCAGGCTGGGGATGGTGATGAACATCGGTGCAGGTCAGGCCAGGTTTGTGTTGAATTGCAGTGAGTGTCACGCGAGAGGCGGTGTGCTGATGGCAGTGAGGGTCAGGCTGGGGGCAGTGGGTGGACAGTGTTGAGGGTCAGGCTGGTGGCGGTGTCTGGACGGCAGTGAGGGTCAGATTCGGGGGTGGTGTGTGGGTGAGCGGTGAGGGTCAGGCTGGTGGCAGTGTGTGGACGGCATTGAGGGTCAGGCTGGGGATGTTGCACAGCCGATGGTGAGAGTCAGGCTGTGGCCGGTGTGTGGACCGGGATGAGTGTCCATCTGCGGACGAGGGTCAGTTTGGGGGCGGTGTTAACCATCGGTGAGGGTCAGGCTGTGAACGGTGTGTGGATGGCGGTGAGGGTCAGTCTGGGGGTGGTGTTGAACGTCGGTGAGGGTGAGGCTGGGGCGGTGTGTGGACGGGGGTGTGGGTCAGGCTGGGTGTTGTGAGGGTCATGCTGGGGGCGGTGTGTGGAAGGTGGTGAGGGTAAGGCTAGGGGCTGTGTGTGGACGGCTGAGGGGATCTGGCTGGGGGTTGTGTGTGGACGGCAGTGAAGGTCAGGCTGGGGATGGTGATGAACATCGGTGCAGGTCAGGCCAGGTTTGTGTTGAATTGCAGTGAGTGTCACGCGAGAGGCGGTGTGCTGATGGCAGTGAGGGTCAGGCTGGGGGCAGTGGGTGGACAGTG
>NC_057725.1:72751833-72763746 GCF_004010195.1 Chiloscyllium plagiosum | reverse complement strand
GGGGGGGGGGGGGGGTTGAAGGGTCAGGCAGGTGTCGGTGTGTCAGGGTGGTGTGGGACAGGCTGAGGGCGGTGTGTCGGGGCGGTGAGGGTCAGTCTGGTGCGGTGTTTGGACTGTGGTGGGGGTCAATCTGGTGTCCGAGTGTGAATGGTTTTATGGTTCAGGCTGGGGGCGATGTGTGGACGGCAGTGAAGGACAGGCAGGGGCGGTGTGTGGACGGCGGGGAGGGTCAGGCTGGGGGCGGTGTTGGATGGCGGAGAGGGTTAGGCTGTTGGCAGTGTGTGGACAGTGGTGAGGGTCAGGCTGGGGTCAGTGTGTGGACGGCTGTTATGGTCAGGCTGGGGGCTGTGAGTGTCAGGCTGGGGGCGGTGTGTTGGGCGTGGTGAGGGTCTCGCAGGTGTCGGTGTGTCAGGGTGGTATGGGACAGGCTGAGGGCGGTGTGTCGCGGGTTGAGGGTCAGTCTGGTGCGGGATGTGGGCGGCATTGAGGGTCAGGCTGGGGGCGGTGTGTGGACGGCACTGAGGACCAGGCTGGGGGCCATGAGTGGACATTGGTGAGGGTCAGACTGGGGACAGTGTGTGGGCGGTATTGATGGTCAGGCTGGGGGTGGTGTTGAACGCAGGTCAGGATCAGGCTGGTGGCGGTATGTGGATGTTGCTGAGGTTCAGGCTTGGGGCAGTGTGTGGACGGCGGTGAGGGTAAGGCTGCGGGGCGTTGTGTGGACGGTGGCGAGAGTCAGTTTCGGGGCGATGAGTGGATGGCAGTTACGGTCAGGGTGGGGGCGGTGTTTGGACGGCCGTGAGGGTCAGGCTGGGGGCGGTGTTGGACGGCAGTGAGGATCAGACTGAGGGCAGTGTTGGACGGCGGTGATGGTCAGACTGGAGGCTGTGTTGGACTGCTCGAAGTGTCAGGCTGCGAACGGTGTGCGGACGGGGTTGCGGGTCCAGCTGGGGAGAGAGTTTGGACAGCGGTGAGGGTCAGACTGGGGGCGGAGTGTGACGGTGGTGAGGGTCAGGCTGGGGGTGGTGTTGACCATCGGTGAATGTCAGGCTGGGGAGGTGCGTGGACGGCGATGAGGGTCAGGCTGGGGCCAAGTGTGGTCAGTAGTGTGGGTCCGGAAGGGGGCGTTGTGTGGACGGCAGTGAGGGTCAGGCTGGGGGCGGCATGTGGACGGTGGGGATGGTCAGGGTCAGAGTGATGTTGGACGGCAGTGAGGGTCAGGCTGGGAGCGGTGAGTGTCAGACTGGGGGCGGTGTGTGGGGCGCGGTGAGGGTCAGGCAGGTGTTGGTATGTCTGGGTAGTGTGGGACAGGCTTAGGGCGGTGTGTCGGAGCGGTGAGGGTCAGTCAGGTGCGGTGTGTGGACTGTGGTGGGGGTCAATCTGGTGTCCGAATGTGGACGGTTGTATGGGTCAGGCTGTGGGCGGTGTGTGGACGGCAGTGAGGGACAGGTTGGGGGCGGTGTTGGACGGCGGAGAGGGTCAGGCTGTTGGCAGTGTGCGGACAGTGGTGAGGGTCAGGCAGGGGTCAGTGTGTGGACAGCTGTTATGGTCAGGCTGGGGGCGGTGAGTGTCAGGCTGGGGGTGGTGTGTGGGGCGCGGTGAGGGTCAAGCAGGTGTCGGTGTGTCAGGGTGGTGTGGGACTGGCTGATGGGGCAGTGAGGGTCAGTCTCGGGGCGATGTGTGGATGGCAGTTAGGGTCAGGGCGGGGCGGTGTTGGACGGCAGTGAGGATCAGGCTGGGGGCAGTGTTGGACGGCGGTGATGGTCAGACTGGGGGCGGGTTTGGACGGTGGTGACGGTCAGGCTGGGGTCTGTGTTGGACTAGTCGAAGTGTCAAACTGCGAACGGTGTGTGGACAGGGTTGCGGGTCCAGCTTGGGATGGTGTTTGGACGGCGGTGGGGTCAGGTTGGGGGAGGTGTGTGACGGTGGTGAGGGTCAGGCTTGGGGTGATGTTGGATGGCGGTGAGGGTCAGGCTTGGGGCGGTGAGGGACATGTTGTGGGCGGTGTGTGGGGGCGGTGAGGGTCAGGCTGGGGGCGGTGAGTCGGGGCGATGAGGGTCAGGCTGGTATCAGGGTGTCAGGGCGGTGTGGGTCAGGCTGAGGGCGGATTGTCGGAGGCGGTGAGGGTAAGTCTGGTGCCGTGTGTGGACTGTGGAGTGGGTCAGGCTGGAGGCGGTGTGTGGGCGGCGGTGAGGGTCAGGCTGGGGGCAGTGTGTGGATGGCAGTGAGGGTCAGTCTCAGGGCGATGTGTGGACAGCGGTTAGGGTCAGGGCGGGGGCGGTGTTTGGCGCCGTGAGAGTCAGGCTGGGGGCGGTGTTGGACGGTGGTGAGACTGCAAAAAAAGGTCAGGCTGGTGACGGTGTGTGGACAGGGTTGAAGGTCCAGCTGGTGACGGTGTGTGGGCGGTGGTGAGGATCAGTCTGGGGGCAGTATGTGGATGGAGGTAAGGGTCAGGCTGGGGGCCGAGTGTGGACGGTGGTGTGGGTCAGGCTGTGGGCGTTGTGTGGACGGCAGTTAGGGTCAGGCTGGGTGCGGTGAGTGTCATGCTGGGGGTGGTGTGTCGGCGCGTTGAGGGTCAGGCTGTGGGCGGTGTGTGGGCAGCAGTGACTGTCAGCCTGGAGGTGGCATTGGACTTCAAAAAAGGGTCAGGCTGGGTACGTTGTGTGTACATCGGTGAAGGCCGTCTGGTGGCAGTGTTGGGCAGTGGTGAGGGTCAGGCTGGGGGTGGTGTATGGACTGCGCAGACAGTCAGGCTAGGGGCGGTGTTGGACGGCAGTGAGTGTCAGGCTGGGGGTGGTGTGAGGATGGCGTTGAGGGTCAGGCTGGGGGTGATGTTTGGAAGGCGGTGAGGGTCAAGCTGGGGCAGCGTGTGGTCGGTGGTGAGGGTCAGGCTGGGCGCGATGTTGAACGGCGGTGAGGCTCAGGCTGGGGGTGGTGTGTGGACTGCGCAGACAGTCAGGCTAGGGGCGGTGTTGGACGGCAGTGAGTGTCAGGCTGGGGATGGTGTGAGGATGGCGTTGAGGGTCAGGCTGGGTTGATGTTTGGAAGGCTTTGAGGGTCATGCTGGGGCAGCATGTGGTCGGTGCTGAGGTTCAGGCTGGGCGCGATGTTGAACGGCGGTGAGGGTCAGGCTGGGAGCGATGTGCGCGGGGTGGTGAGGGTCAGGCTTGGGGCGGTGTGTGGTCGGCGCTGAGGTTCAGCCTGAGAGCGGTGTGTGGACGTCAGTGGGGTTCAGGCTGGGGATGGAGTGTGGACGGCGGTGAGGGTCAAGTCAGGATTTGTGTGTGGACGGTGGTGAGGGTCAGGCTGGGGGCGGTGTGTGTACGGCGGTGAGGGTTTGGCTGGGTGTGGTGTTGGACAGTGGTGAGGATCAGGCTGGGTTGGTGTGTGGACTGCGGTGAGGTTCAGGCAGGAGTCAGTGTTGGACGGCAGTGAGGGTCAGGCAGGGGACCGTGTGTCGACGGTGGTAAGGTCAGGTTGGGGCGGTGCGTGCACAATGGTCAGTGTCAGGCTAGGGGCGATGTGTGGACGGTAGTGAGGTTCATGCAGTCGGCGGTGTGTAGATGCAGTGAGGGTCAGGGTGCAGGTAG
Source organism: Chiloscyllium plagiosum (assembly GCF_004010195.1). Lineage (NCBI taxonomy): Eukaryota > Metazoa > Chordata > Chondrichthyes > Orectolobiformes > Hemiscylliidae > Chiloscyllium > Chiloscyllium plagiosum. The sequence continues at coordinate 72,760,156 of NC_057725.1, read as the reverse complement.
TGTTGGTCAGTGGTGAGGGACAAGTTGTGGGTGGCGTTGAGCGGCGGTGAGGGTCAGGCTGGGGGTGGCGTTGAATGGCAGTGAGTGTCAGGCGAGAGGCGGTGTGAGGATGGCAGTGAGGGTCAGGCGGGGGCGGTGTGTGGGACATCAGTTATGGTCAGGCTGTTGGCGGTGTGCGGACAGCGGTGAGGGTCAGGCTGGGCGCAGTGTTGGAATGCGGTGAGGGTCACGTCAGGGGTGGTGTGTGGACGGCGGTGAGGGTCAGGCTGGGGGCGGTGTGTGGACGGCGGTGAGGGTTTGGCTGGGTGTGGTGTTGGACAGTGGTGAGGATCAGGCTGCGGGCAGTGGGTGGACGGTGGTGAGGGTCAGGCTGGGGGCGGTGGGTGGATGGCGGTGAGGTTCCGGCTGGGGATGGTGTTGAACGGCGGTGAGGGCCAGGCTGGGGGCAGTGAGGGTCAGGCTTAAAGCGGTGTGTCGGTGGCACTGAGAGTCAGGCTGTGGGCGGTGTGTGGACAACAGTGAGGGTCAGGCTGTGGCTGGTGTGTGTCTGGCGGTCAGGGTCATGCTCGGGGCGGTGTGTGGACTGCAGTGATGTTCAGGCTCAGGGGCGTTGTGTGGACGGCAGTGAGGGTCAGGCTGGGAGCGGTGAGTGTCAGGCTGGGGGCGGTGTGTGGGGCGCGGCGAGGGTCAGGCAGGTGTTGGTATGTCTGGGTGGTGTGGGACAGGCTGAGGGCGGTGTGTCGGAGCTGTGAGGGTCAGTCAGGTGCGGTGTGTGGACTGTGGTGGGGGTCAATCTGGTGTCCGAATGTGGACGGTTGTATGGGTCAGGCTGGGGGCGGTGTGTGGACGGCAGTGAGGGTTTGGCTGGGTGTGGTGTTGGACAGTGGTGAGGATCAGGCTGCGGGCAGTGGGTGGACGGTGGTGAGGGTCAGGCTGGGGGCGGTGGGTGGATGGCGGTGAGGTTCCGGCTGGGGATGGTGTTGAACGGCGGTGAGGGTCAGGCTGGGGGCAGTGAGGGTCAGGCTTAAAGCGGTGTGCCGGGGGCACTGAGAGTCAGGCTGTGGGCGGTGTGTGGACAGCAGTGAGGGTCAGGCTGTGGCTGGTGTGTGTCTGCCGGTCAGGGTCAGGCTCGGGGCGGTGTGTGGACTGCAGTGATGTTCAGGCTCGGGGGTGGTGGGTGGGCGAGGAGTGAGTGTCAGGCTGGGGCCAGTGTGTCGGGCGTGGTGAGGGTCAGGCTGGTGGCAGTGTGAGGACAGTGATGAGGGTCAGGCTGGAGGCGGTGTTGGATGGCGGTGATGGTCAGGCTGTGGGACGGTGTGTGGACGGTCGTGAAGGTCAGACTGGGGCGGTGTGTGGATGGCGGGAGGGTCAGGCTGGGGGCAGTGTAGGAATGGCAGTGAGGGTCAGTCTGGGGGCAGTGTTTGTATGGCGGTGAGGATCAGTCTCGGAGCGATGTATAGACGGCAGTTTGGGTCAGGGTGGGGGCGGGGTTTGGGCGGCCGTGAGGGTCAGCCTGGGGGCGGTGTTGGGCGGCTGTGAGAATCAGGCTGGCGGCAATGTTGGACGGCAGTGAGGGTCAGGCTGGGGACTGTGTTGGACGGTGGTGAGGGTCAGCCTGGTGGAGGTGTTGGACGGCGGTGAGGGTCAGGCTGTGGGCGGTGTTTGACGCTGGCGACTGTCAGCCTGGGGGTAGCACTGGACTTCAAAAAAGGGTCAGGCTGGGTACGTTGTGTGGACGGTGGTGAGGGTCAGTCTGGGGGCGGTGTCGAACGTCAGTGAAGGTCAAGCTGGGGCAGTGTGTGGACGGCGGGGAGGGTCAGGCTGCAGGCCGAGTGTGGACGGTGGTGTGTGTCAGGCAGGGGGCGTTGTGTGGACAGCAGTGAGGGTCAGTCTGGGGGCGGTGCGTGGACGGTGCTGAGAGTCAGTCTGGCGGTGATGTTGGACGGTGGTGAGGGTCAAGCTGGGGGCAGTGAGGGTCATTCTGGGGGCGGTGTGTGGGGCGCAATGAGGGTCAGGCAGGGGTCGGTGTGTGGACGGCACTGGGGTCAGTCTGGGGACGGTGTGTGGACGGTGGTGAGGGTCAAGCTGAGTGCGGTGTGTGCGCGACATTTAGGGTCAGGCTGGGAATGGTGTTGAAAGGTGGTCAGGGTCAGGCTGGTGGCGGTGTGTGGACAGCGGTGAGAGTCAGACTGGGGGCGGTGTGTAGACAGGAGTGGTGGCCAGGCTGGGGGCGCTGTTGAACGGCGGTGAGGGTCAGGCTGGGGGCGATGTGTGGAAGGCGGTTAGGGTCAGGCTGGGGGACGGTGTGTGGTCGTCGGTGAGGATCAGGCTCGGGGCGGTGCGTGGACGGTGCTGAGAGTCAGGCTGAGGGTGATGTTCGACGGTGGTGTGGGTCAAGTTGGGGGCGTTGAGGGTCATTCTGGTGGCAGTGTGTGGGTCGCGATGAGGGTCAGGCTGGGGGCAGTGTGTGGGCAGTGGTCAGGGTCAGGCTAGGGGCAGTGTGTGGATGGCGGTGAGGTTCAGGCTGGGGTCACTTTGTGGACGGAGGTGAGGGTCAAACACGGGGGTTGTGGGCGAGCGATGAGGGACAGGCTGGGTCCGGTGTGTTGGTGGTTGTGAGGGTCAGGCTGGTGGCAGTGTGTGGACGGTGGTGAGGGTAAGGCTGGAGGCGGTGCTGGTTCACGGTGAGGGTTCAGGCTGGTGACGGTGTGTCGATGGCGATGAGGGTCAGGCTGGGGGCGGTGTTGGGCGGCAATAAGGATCAGGCTGGGGGCTGTGTTGGACGGTCGTGAGGGTCAGGCTCGTGGTGGTATTGGACGGCGGTGAGGTTTAAGCTGGGGGCTGTGTTGGACGGCAGAGACTGTCTGCCTGGGGGTGGCATTGGACTTAATAAAAGGGTCAAGCTGGTGATGGTGTGTGGACGGGGTTGAAGGTCCGGCTGGGTACGGTGTGTGGACTGAGGGGAGGGTCAGGCTGCGGGCCAAGTGTGGACGGTGGTGTGTATCAGGCAGGGGGCGTTGTGTGGACGGCAATGAGGGTCAGTCTGGGGGCGGTGCATGGACGGTGCTGAGAGTCAGTCTGGGGGTGATGTTAGACGGTGGTGAGGGTCAGGCTGGAGGCAGTGAGGGTCATTCTGGGGGCGGTGTGTGGGGCGCGATGAGGATCAGGCAGGGGTCGGTGTGTCCGGGGCGGTGTGGGTAAGGCGGAGGGCAGTGTGTCAGGGGCGGTGAGGGCCAGTCTGGTGCGGTGTGTGGACTGTGGTGATGGTCAGTCTGTGGTCCGATAGTGGACGGTTGTATGGGTCAGTCTGGGGACGGTGGGTGCATGGCAGTGAGGGTCAGTCTGTGGGCGGTGAGGGTCAGGCTGGGGGTGATGTTGGATGACAGTGGTGGTCAGGCTGGGGATGGAATGTCGATGGCGGTGATGTCAGGTTGGAGAGGTGCGTGTACAGCGGTCAGTGTCAGGCGAGGGGCGATGTGTGGACGGTAGTGAGGTTCAGGCAGCCGGCGGTGCGTGGGTGCAGTGAGGATCAGGCTGCGGGTGGTGTTGGATGGTGGTAAGGGTCAAGTTGTGGGTGGCGTTGAACGTCGGTGAGCGTCAGGCTGGGTGTGTTGGTGGATGGCGGTGAGGGTCCGGCTGGGTGTGGTGTTGGACGGTGGTGAGGGTTTGGCTGGGGGCGGTGTTGGATGGCGGTGATGGTCAGGCTGGGGGCAGTGTGTGGATGGCAGTGAGGGTCAGTCTCGGAGCGATGTATGGACGGCAGTAAGGGACAGGCAGGGGGCGATGTGTGGACGGTGGTGAGGGTCAGGCTGTGGCCGGTGTGTGGGCAGCAGTGAGGGTCAGGCTGGGGGTGATGTTGCACTGCGGAGATGGTCAGGCTGTTGGCTGTGTGAGGACAGTGATGAGGGTCAGGCTGGGGTCAGTGTGTGGATGGCACTGGGGTCAGGCTGGGGACGGTATGTGGACGGTGGTGAGGGTCAAGCTGGGTGCGGTGTGTGGGCGACATTTAGGGTCAGGCTGGGAATGGTGTTGAGAGGTGGTCAGGGTCAGGCTGGTGGCGGTGTGTGGACAGCGGTGAGAGTCAGACTGGGGGCGGTGTGTAGACGGGAGTGGTGGCCAGGATGGGGGCGCTGTTGAACGGCGGTGAGGGTCAGGCTGGGGGCGATGTGTGGTCGGCGGTGAGGATCAGGCTAGGGCCGGTGCGTGGACGGTGCTGAGAGTCAGGCTGAGGGTGATGTTCGACGGTGGTGTGGGTCAAGTTGGGGGCGTTGAGGGTCATTCTGGTGGCAGTGTGTGGGGCGCGATGAGGTTCAGGCTGGGGGCAGTTTGTGGACGGAGGTGAGGGTCAGACACGGGGGTTGTGGGCGAGCGGCGAGGGTACGTGTGAGGACGTGTTGAACGGTGGTGTGGGTCAAGATGGGGGCGTCGAGGGTCATTCTGGTGGCAGTGTGTGGGTCGCGATGAGGGTCAGGCTGGGGGCAGTGTGTCGGTAGTGGTGAGGGACAGGCAGGGGCCGGTGTGTCCGGCGGGTGTGGGTAAGGCGGAGGGCAGTGTGTCGGGGGCGGTGAGGGCCAGTCTGTTGCGGTGTGTGGACTGTGGTGATGGTCAGTCTGGGGTCCGAGAGTAGACAGTTGTTTGGGTCAGACTGGGTGCGGTGTGTGGACGGCAGTGAGGGACAGGCAGGGGGCGGTGTGTGGACGGTGGTGAGGGTCAGGCTGTGGGCGGGGTGTCGGCAGAGGTGAGGGTCAGGCTGGGGGCGATGTTGGACGATGGAGAGGGTCAGGCTATTGGCGGTGTGTGGACAGTGGTGAGAGTCAGGGCTTGCGTCAGCGCGCGGATGGCTGTGAGCATCAGGTTGGGAATGGTGTATGGGCATCATTGAAGGTCAGGCTTAGGTACGGTGTGTGGACAGCGGTGAGGGTCAGTCTGGGGGCGGTTTTGAACGTCAGTGAGGGTCAGGCTGGGGCAGTGTGTGAACGGCAGTGAGGGTCAGGCTGGGGGCCAAGTGTGGACAGTGCTGTGGTTCTGGCAGGGGGCGTTGTGTAGACCGTAGTGAGGGTCAAGCTGGGGTCGGTGCGTGGACGGTGGTGAGGGTCAGGCTGGGGGTGATGTTGGACGGCAGTGAGGGTCTGACTTGGTGCCGTGAGTGTCATTCTGGGCGCGGCGGTCAGGGTAAGGCTGGCAGCAGTGTCTGGGTGGCGGTGAGCCAGGCTAGGGGCGGTTTTCGATGATCCGGCTGGCGGCGGTGTTGGACGGCCCTGAGGGACAGGCTGTGGGCGGTGTGTGCACGGCGGTGATGGTCAGATTGGGGGCAGTCAGTGGACAGATGTGAGGGTCAGGCTGGGGGCGGTGTGTGGATGGCAGTGAATGTCAGGCTGGGGGCGGAGTGTGGATGGGCAGTGAGGGGCAGGCTGGGTGCGGTATGTAGACGTCGGTGAGGGTCAGGCTGGGGGCGGTATGTTGACGTCGGTGAGGGTCAGGCTGGAGGCGGTGTGTGGACAGCGATGAGGGTCCGACTGGGAATGGTTTGTGGACAGCGGTGAGTGTCAGGCTGGAGGTGGTGTTAAACGGGGGTGAGGGTCAGGCTGGAGGCGGTGTGTGGATAGTGGTGAGGGTCAGGCTGGGGTCAGTGTTGGACGACAGTGAGGGTCAGAGGAGGGGGTGGTGTTGGACAGCGGTGTGGGTCAGGCTGGGGGTGGTATATATACGGCGGTGATGGTCAGGCTGGGGGCCTGGGGATTGTGTGTGGACACCGGTGAGGATCAGGAAGGGGCAGTATGTGGATGGCTCTGAGGGTCAGGCTGGCGGCTATTAGTGGTAGGCGGTGAGGGTCAGGGTGGGGGCTATTAGTAGATGGCGGTGAGGTTCTGGTTGGGCTGGTGTAGGACGGTGGTGAGGGACATTCTAGGGGAGATGTGTGGACGGCAGTAAGGATCAGGCAGGGGATGGTGTGTTGACAGCATTGAGGGTGAGGCTGGGGGCGGTGTGTGGACGGCGGTGAGGGTCAGGCTGGGGGTGGTGTGTGGATGGCAATATGGGTCAGGCTGGGGGCAGTCTGTGGAATGTGGTGAGGGTCAGGCTGGGGGCGGTGTTGGACGGCAGTGTGGGTCTGGCTGGGCTCTGTGAGCATATAGCAGTGAGGGTCAGGCTGGGGACAGTGTGTGGATGGACCAGAGGGTCAGGCTGGGGCGGTGTGTGGGCAGTGTTGGAAGGCAGTGAGCATAACGCTGGTGTCCGTGTTGGACGGTGGTGAGGATTAGGCTGGGGACAGTGTATGGTCGGTGGTGCAGGTCAGGCTGGGGTGATGTTGGATGGTGGTGAGGGTCAGGCTGGGGGCGTTGTGTAGACGGCAATGAGGGAGAGGCTGGGGGCGGTGTGTGGGCAGCTGTGAGGGTCAGGCTGGGGGCGGTGTCTGGATGGTGGTCAGGGTGAGGCTGGGGGCGGGGTTGGATGGCGGTGAGGGACATGCTGGGGGCGTTGTGTGGACGGCAATGAGCGTCAGGATGGGGGCGGTGTGTGGTCGTCAGTGAGAGTCAGCCTGGGGGCGGTGTGTGGTCAGCAGTGTGTGTCAGGCTTGGGGACGTTGTGTGGACAGTGGTGAGGGTCATGCTGGGGGCTGTGTTGAACGGCAGAGATGGTTAGGCAGGGGGCGGTGTGTGGACTGCAGTGAGGATCAGGCTGGGAGCAGCGAGTGGAAGTCGGTGAGGGTTAGGCTGGGGGCAGTGTGTGGACGGTGGTGAGGGTCAGGCTGTGGACGGTGCATGGTCGGCTGCGAGGGTCAGGCTGGGGGTCATATTGGACGGTGGTGAGGGTCAGGCTGAGGGCGGTGATACATGGCGTGAGGGACATGCAGGGGGCATTTTGTCGACGGCAGTGATGGTCAGGCTGGGGGTGTGGACGGCTGTGGGTGGTGTTGGATGGCGGTGAGGGCCCGGCTGGGGGCTGTGTTGGACGGGGGTGAGGATCAGGCTGTGGGCGGTATGTGGACAGCGATGAGTGTCAGGCTGGGGGCGGTGTGTTGACGGCAGTGTAGGGTCAGGCTGGGAGCAGTGTGTGGACAGTGGTGAGGGTCAGGCTTGGTGCGGTGTGTGTATGGCGGTGAGGGTCAGGCTTGGGGCCCATGTGTGGGTGGTGGTGAGGGTCAAGCTTGGGACTGGATGTTGATGGTGGTGAGAGTCAGGCTGGAATTGTTGTTGAACGGTGGTAATGGTCAGGCTGCAGTCGGTGTTGAATGGCGGTGAGGGTCAGGCTGGAGGCGGTGTTTGGACAGCAGTGAGCGTAAGATTGGGGGCGGTGTGTGGACGGCGGTGAGCTTCAGGCTGTGGGCGGTGTGTGGACGGCAGAGAGGGTCAGGCTGGGGGTGATGTGTGGACGGCGGTAAGGGTCAGATTGGGGTCAGTGTTGGAAGGCAGTGAGCGTCACGCTGGGGGCTGTGTTGGACCGGAGTGATGGTCAGGCTGGGGATGATGTATGGTCGGCAGTGAGGGTCAAACAGCGGGGTAGCGTTGGACGGTGGTGAGGGTCAGGCTGGTGGCGGTGTTGGATGGTAGTGAGGGACATGCTGGGGGCGTTGTGTGGAGGGTAGTGATGGTCAGGCTGGAGGCGGTGTAGAACGGTGGTGATGGTCAAGCTGGGGGCGGTTTGTGCGTGGCGGTGAGGGTCAGGCTGGGTGCGTTGTTGGATGGCGGCGAGGGTCCGGCTGGGGGCGATGTTGGACTGTGGTGAGGGTCAGGCTGGGTGCGGTGTGCGGACGGTGGTGATGGTCAGGCTGGGGACGATGTGTAAATGTCAGTGAGAGTCAGGCTGGGTGCCGTGTGTGGACGGTGTTGAGGGTCAGGCTGGGGTTTGTGTAGAATGGCTGTGACGGTCAGGCTGGGTTCAGTGTGTGGATGGCAGTGAGGGTCAGGCTGAGGGCAGTGTGTGAACTGCCATGAGCTGGAGCCTGTGTGCGGTGTGTGAACGTCGGTGATTGTCTGGTTGGGGGTGATGTGTGGACTTCAGTGAGGGTCACCCTGGGATCGTTGTGTGGACTTTGGCAAGGGTCAGGCTGGGGGCAGTGTGCCGACGGCAGTGAGGGTCAGGCTGTGGACTGTGTTTGGACGTCGGTGAGGGTCAGGCTGGGTACATTTTGTGGACGGAAGTGAGGGTCAGGCTGGGGCCGGTGTGTGGACGACAGTGAGGGTCAGTCTGGGGACAGTGTTGGAAGGCAGTGAGCGTCACACTGGAGGCCGTGTAGGACGGTGGTGAGGGTCAGACTGGGGATAGTGTATGGTCGGCGGTGCGGGTCAGGCTGGGGGTGGTGTTGGATGGTGGTGAGGGTCAT
>NC_057725.1:72747213-72751817 GCF_004010195.1 Chiloscyllium plagiosum | reverse complement strand
GTGAGGGTCAGGCTGGGGGCGGTGTGTGGACGGCAGTGACGGTCAGGCTGGAGGTGGTACTGGACAGCGGTGAGGGTCATGCTGGGGGCGGTGTGTGGTCGGCAGTGAGGGTCAGGCTGGGGGCGGTGTGGGGACAGCAGTGACGGTCAGGCTTGAGGTAGTGTTGGACAGCGGGGAGGGTCAGGCTGGGGGCGGTGTGTGGTCGGCAGTGAGGGTCAGGCTGGGGGCGGTGTGTGGACGGCAGTGACGGTCAGGCTGGAGGTGGTGTTGGACAGCGGTGAGGGTCAGGCTGGGGGCGGTGTGTGGTCGGCAGTGAGGGTCAGGCTAGGGGCGGAGTGTGAACGGCGGTGACTTTCAGACTGGGGATGTTGTGTGGACTTTGGTGAGGGTCGGGCTGGGGGCAGTGTTTGGACCGCAGTGAGCGTCAGGCTGGGGGCTGTGAGTGGAAGGCAATGAGGATCAGGCTGGGGCCGGTGTGTGGGCGGCATTGAGGATCAGGCTTGGGACTGTGTGTGGACGGCGGTGAAGGTCAGTCTGGAGGTGGTGTTGAAAGGCAGTGAGGGTCAGGCTGGAGGCGGTGTTACACGGCAGTGAGGGTCAGGCTGGGGGCGGTGTGTGGACGGCAGTAGGGTCAGGCTGGGGGCAGTGTTGGATGGTGGTGTGGGTTGGGCTTAGGGCGGCGTTGGTCGGTGGTGAGGGTCAGGCTGGGGGCGGTGTGTGGACGGCTATTAGTGTCAAGCTTGGGGCGGTGTGTGAACGGCAGTGAGGGTCAGGCTGGGGGCGGAGTGTGAACGGTGGTGAGAGTCAGACTGGGGACGTTGCGTGGACTTTGGTGAGGTCGGGCTGGGGGCAGTGTGTGGACCGCAGTGAGCGTCAGGCTGAGGGCTGTGAGTGGAAGGCAATGAGGATCAGGCTGGGCCGATGTGTGGGCGGCATTGAGGATCAGGCTTGGGACTGTGTGTGGACGGCGGTGAACGTCAGGCTGGAGGTGGTGTTGAACGGCAGTTAGGGTCAGGCTGGAGGCGGTGTTGCACGGCAGTGAGGGTCAGGCTGGGGGCGGTGTGTGGACGGAAGTGAGGGTCAGGCTAGGGGCAGTGTTGGATAGTGGTGTTGGTCGGGCTTAGGGCGGCGTTGGTCGGTGGTGAGGGTCAGGCTGGGGGCGGTGTGTGGACGGCAGTGAATGTCAAGCTTGGGGCGGTGTGTGAACGGCAGTGAGGGTCAGGCTGGAGGCAGTGTTAGATAGCGGTGAGGGTCAGGATGGGAGCGTTGTGTGGATGGCGGTGAGGTTCATGCTGGGGCTGGTGTGTGGACAGTTGTGAGTGTCAGATTGGGGGCGGTGTGTGGACTGTTGTGAGGGTCAGTCTGGGGCGGTGTGTGGACGGCGGTGAGGGTCAGGCTCGGGGCAGTGTAGATCGGCGGTGAGGGTAAGGCTGGCGGCGGTGTGTGGGTGGCGGTGAGGGTCAGGCTGGGGGCGGTGTTGGATAGTGGTGAGGGTCCGTCTAGGGGCAGTGTTGGACGTCTCTGAGGGACAGGCTGTGGGCAGTGTGTGGTCGGCGGTGAGGTTCAGGCTGGGGCGGTGTGTGGACAATGGTGAGGGTCAGGCTGTGAGTGGAGTAGAACGGTGGTGAGGGTCAGGCTCGGGCGGTGTGTGGACAATGGTGAGGGTCAGGCTGGGAGTGGTGCAGAAGGGTGGTGAGGGTAAGGCTGGGGGCGGAGTGTGGATTGCAGTGAGGGTCAGGTTGGGGGTGGAGTGTGAATGGCAGTGAGTGTCAGGCTGGGGCGGTGTGTGGACTGCGGTGAGGGTCAGGCTGGGGCGGAATGTGAACAGAGGTAACGGTCATACTGCAGACGGTGTGTGGACTTTGGTGAGTGTCAGGCTGTGGGCAGTGTGTGGACGGCAGTGAGGGTCAGGCTGGAGGCTGTGAGTGGAAGGCGGTGAGGGTCAGGGGGCGATGTTGGATGGCAGTGAGGGGCAGTTTTGTGACTGTGTGTGGATGGCAGTGAGAGTCAGGCAGGAGGCGGTGTGTGGACGGCGGTGAAGGATAGGCTGGGGGCGGTGTGTGGACGCCGGTGTGGGTCAGGCTGGGTGCAGTGTTTGAACGGCAGTGGGGGTCAGGCTGGAGACAGTTTTGAACGGCATCGTGGTCAGGCTGGAGGCGGTGTTGAACGGCGGTGAGAGTCAGGCTGGAGACGGTGTTGGATGGTGGTGAGGTTCAGGTTGGGGGCATTGTGTGGACGACAGTGAGTGTCATGCTGGGGCCGGAGTGTGCGCAGTTGTGAGGGTCAGGCTGGGGGCAAGTGTGTGGACGGTGATGAGGGTCAGACTGGGGTAGTGCGGAATACCGGTGAGGGCCAGGCTGGAGGGCAGTGTGTGGGCGGCGGTGAGGGTCCGGATAGGGGCAGTGTTGGATGGTGGTGAGGTTCTGGCTGGGGGCGGTATTGGACGGTGGTGAGGGACCGGCTGGTGGCGGTATTGGATGGCGGTGAGGGTCAGGCAGCGGGCTGCATGTGGACAGTGGTGAGGATCAAGCTGGCGGCGGTGTGTGAATGGCATTGATGGTCAGGCTGGGGGCGGAGTGTGGGCGGCAGTGAGGCTCCGGCTGGGGGCGGTGTTGGACGTCCCTGATGGTCAGGCTCGGGGCAGTGTGTGGACGGCGGTGAGGGTCAGGCAGCGGACTGCGTATGGACAGTGGTGAGGATCAGCCTGGGGGTGGTGTGTGTACATCGATGAGGGTCAGGCTGGGGCAGTGTATAACGGGAGTGAGGGTCAGGCTGGGAGCGGTGTTGGACGGTGGTTAGAGTCCGGCTGTGGGCGGTATTGGACGGCAGTGAGGGTCAGCAAGGGTCGGTGTGTGAACGGTGGTGAGTGTCAGATTGGAGGCGGCGTGTGGACAGTTGTGAGGGTCAGGCTTGGGGCGGTGTGTGAACGGCGGTGAGTGTCAGATTGGGGGCAGTGAGTGGAAAGTTGTGAGGGTCAGGCTGGGGCGGTGTAGAACGGTGGTGAGGGTCAGGCTGGGGGGAGTGTGTGGATGTTGGTGAGGATCAGACTGGGGCTGGTGTAGAATGGCAGTGAGGGTCAGGCTGGGGACGGTTTGTGGACTGCTGTGAGGGTCAGGCTGGGGGCAGAGTGTGAACGGCGGTGAGTGTCAGGCTGGGGGCGGTGTGTAGATGGCGGTGAGTGTCAGGCTGGGGACGGTGTGTGGATGGAGGTGAGGGTCAGGCTGTGGGCGGTATGTTGATGTCGGTGAGGGTCAGGATGGAGGCGGTGTGTGGACGGCGGTGAGGTTCAGACTGGGGATGATTTGTGAGCGGCAGTGAGGGCCAGGCTGGTGGTGGTGTTGAACGGCGGTGAGGGTCAGGCTGGAGGCGGTGTGTGGACAGTGGTGAGGGTCAGGCTGGGGGCAGTGTTGGAAGGCAGTGAGGGTCAGGCTGGGGGATGGTGTAGGGCAGCAGTGAGCGTCAGGCTGCGGGTGGTGTGGGTCAGACTGGGGGCAGTGCTGGATGGCGGTGAGGGTCAGGCTGGGGCGATGTGTGGACGGCTGTGAGGGTCAGGCTGGGGGTGTGAGTGGACGGCTTTGAGCGTCAGGCTGGGGCCGCTGTGTGGACAGCAGTGAGGGTCAGGCTGGGAGCGGTGTTGAACGGCGGTGAGGGTTAGGCTGGGGTGGTGTGTGGTCGGCTGTGGGGGTCAGGCTGGGAGTGGTGTGTGGACAGCTGTGGGGGTCAGGCTGGGGGTGGTGTGTGGGCGGGCGTTCGTGCTGTGTGCTGCTGCATTCTCCTGAATGGGGAGCAAAATTTAAAAGCTCTGAGACTCAGAGGAAAGGCATTTAGTCGATTAACCGAATAATTGATTATCCGTGCTGTACAGCTTTATTACTCTGTGACCTTCTAGTCAATTTTGAATTCAAATCGCTCCATCTGCTTGTATTCTATGGTGTTGAACTTGCTAACTCGTCTGTTATGTGGAACCTTGCTGAACGTCTTTCTGAAGTCCAAGTTACTGATTTCCATGCACAACGCCATGCTGATTATCCCTAATCATCCTTGCACTTCCAATTACATATAAATCCTGTCCCTTATAATCCCTTCCTACAGCTTGCCTTCTACTGACTTCAGGCTCACCGGTCTATAGTTCACTGGCTTTTCCTTACAACCTTTCTCAAATAATGGCACCAGTCTTCTAGCAACTAGTCCAGAACTAGAGGGCATAGGTTTACGGTGACAGGGAAAAGATATAAACGAGAATGAAGGGGCAACATTTTCACGCAGAGGGTGGCACGTGCATGGAATGAGATGCCAGAGGATGTGGTGGAGGATGGCACAATTGCAACATTTAAGAAACATTTGATATGGAAATGAATAGGAAGGATTTGGAGGGATATGGGTCGGGTGCTGGCAGGTGGGACTAGATTGGGTTGGGATATCTGGTCGGCATGGATGGGTTGAAGCGAAGGGTCCGTTTCCATGCTATACATCTCAATACTCTGACTCTAAATGGCCAATTCCACACTGTAGGGATTCAACGAGAAAGTCATTTGGACAGGTATCTAATAGGAAATATTTGGATACATGTGGATCAAATGGAGGCAGGTGAGATTAACTCAGTT
>NC_057725.1:72744844-72746713 GCF_004010195.1 Chiloscyllium plagiosum | reverse complement strand
AACTGCAGTAAATAGTTGATTCATGTTCAGATGAGCAAATACATGATCTTTCCACTGCAATAAACATCAAAAATACAACTGAAAAGGCCGGAATCTAAATATAGTCTTGCTGGATCATACTGGCACCTCCAGGAATAAATAACCGGCTCTTAAATATCTTCAGTCAGCACCCACACTGGTTCTGGCCAACTATTCAAGAGTTTCCTCACAACAGGCAATTTAGAGTCGTCCTTGATCAAAGGGCAAATGCATGGAGCAGATTGTCCAATGGAATAGCACTGGGCTCAATGTAATTTTCACCATTTATACAATGAGCTGCGAACGAACATGTCTCCTAATTCGTCCAAGTTGATGATATCTAGTGTGCCACACAAGCTTCATAATTCTCCACTTTGAAGCAAATCCTTATCGAAGTTGTTAGAAAAGTGATGGTTACAAGGCATTTTGCATTGAATCCCTAATCAGCAATATCCAGTGCATGCCAGCTCCACAATCCCAGTGTCCAAACAGAAGTTTACTTCTACATTTGTGACCAACATGATCCCAACTAACATTATTGTGTGTGACTCAAATTTAAAAATGGAAGAGGAAGTTTTCATTATTATATTAATCATTAACAGAGGAGTGTCATTATTGAAGATCGTAAATCCTTTGATCATAGCCACTTGATTGTCCAATACACAAATCCACCCTATTGTTTCTTTCAATTTTCAGATTGAAACTTAGCGAAAACATAGCGCCCAAATGATGAGACTTGATATTGCACCCAGGCTCAACTTATGACTTAGCCCAATCACTTTGAAACTATCCAGTTATTTTTCCCTCAAATGCAAATATTTCGCACCCAATTCTTTCTATGACAATAATTTAACTATGTTTCCCAAGATTCCAGAGTTGAGAACATATTGAATTGGTTCTCTCTGTCTCACATGTGAGTAATCTGATATATGAATGTCAGTACCTGTGTGATGCTATGTACATCGGCCGTGCCTCTGAAAGACTGACAGATTGATCCAAACAGCATATTTTGGTTTAGCTCTTCACAATAAGCAAGGTACTGCCTACACCCACCCAGCTTACACTCACAAAACCTCAAACCCATTGTCCAACATTAGTTATGATTGGATAACATTTTAATTGAATTCTAAACCATTCATGGGGATCATTGGCTGGCCTAGCATATATTGCTTATCTCTAGTGGCTGCTGAGAATGTGTTGGTGAGCTGCTTTCCTGAACTGTAGTTGTCTGCGTGCTGTACATAGACTTACAATGAAGGGCTGTGAATCAGAGATACTTACAGAATGGTGATATATTTCCAAATCAGGATGATGATTGACTTGGAAAGGAATTTGTAGTGCATGGAGATCCCATGTATCTGCAGCTTGAGTCCTTAGAGATGATTGTGGTTTTGGAAGGTTTAGTTTGAGGAACGTTGGTGAATTTCTGTAATGCATCTCGTAGTTGGTACATATTGCTGCTACTGAGGGTCAATTGTGCAAGTAAGATGTTTGTGCTGGCCATCAAGTGAACTGTTTTATCCCGGATAGTGTCAAGCTTCGTGAGAGTTGTTGCAACCTCACTCATCTCAGCAAATGGGGAGTGTTCCACGACACTCCAGACTTGGACATTGCAGTTGGTGGATAGACGGAAGTCAAGAATTTCATTATTCCCTGCAGTATCCCGAGTTTCTGCCCTGCCTTGTCAACACTGTATTTAAATGGATAGTCCAGTTCAGTTTCATGTCAATGGTAATCTAATGGTGATAATAGTTGAGGAATCGGCAACGGGAACCCGAACGAATATCAAAGGGCGATTATTTGATTCTCTGTTGTTAGAGTTGATCATTGTCTGGCATTTATGTGCCATAT
>NC_057725.1:72735482-72740601 GCF_004010195.1 Chiloscyllium plagiosum | reverse complement strand
CAACTGGTGGGGAGTTTAACCTAAGGATCACCTCACCTCTCTACATCTCACACCAGCTTTCCAGCCAACTGTGCTAACTGACACTGACTTACGATATTATCATTGAAGGCGTGGCAGTTATATAGTTACTAAAAATAGTTAGGCCTAGGACACAATCTTGAGGAAGTCCTCGAGTTTAGTTGAGCTCCAACAACCACACCAATTTCTATGGAACTGGAGTCACTTGTAGCCCAGACCAGGTAAGGACAGCAGTTTATATCCCTAAAGGGCATTAGTGATGGGTTTTTACGACAATTGACCATTGTTTCATTTTTAACGTTAGCATTATAATTCCATATATTTATGAAATTGAAGTTCTAGCATCTGCTATGATAGGATTTGACCAAGGTCCAAGATAATAGATCTGAAGTATCTGAATGTGAGCCAATTCGGTGGCTGACTTCCTGGCTAATTTAGAGCGAACTTAATTTTTCTGTTCGAATTACAAACTGATGATTTAATTTTTTTGTTCATCATTTCGTGTAAGGTTAATTTGTCTCGATTTGGTTTCCATGTAGGCGAAGTGAGGCTGTCAACTACATTCACTTCAATTCATTTGGAACAATTATGAGACCATCCAGTCTGTGTCTGATCAAGATGGATTCGTGAAGTATGAAGTAAATGTAGAAAAACAGAGTGAATTATTTTCACAAAGGACGGTATTAAGTAGGAATGTGGATGAATAATCTACATGTGTGTGAGATATATGTGGTCTGTGTGTATGTGTGAGTGTGTGTATATGTGTGTCTATGTGTGTGCGCGAGTGAAATAGCTATGATATTCTTCTGCATTATGAATGTTTATGAAGAATTATTTATAATATTTAGTCTCCAAAGACTTTGGAAGGTATTTATCTGAAACAATTGGAATTCAAAGCTCAAGGTTTCAGGGATAACGTTTTGCCCCACCTCAGTATGGATGGGAACAACAATGGGAAGGAAAACTAAAAAAAAAACAGAACTTACTCTTAGTCTGTGTTGAGCAGATTTATATATGATGCGAGTAGTTATTATAGAATTGGTGAGCTTAAAAGTGGACAAATCCCTCAGTCTGGGGTTGAGGTACTAACTGAGGAGAGAAGGAAATGCATTACAGGGACTGTGACTCGAGCCTTTCATTCATCTCAGTCCACAGGGGAGGTGCCAGAGAACTGTAGGACAGCTGATGCATTTCCATTTCTAAAGTAGAGATAGATCAGGAATAACACGTCAATGAGTCTCACATCAGTGTTAGGGAAACTCCTGGAGATAATTCCGAAGAATAGAACTAATCTCCATTTGGAGATGCAACGTTTGGCCATGGATAGTCAGCACGGCTTTGTCGGGTGGGGGGTGGGGGTGTCATCCCTCACGAATCTGTTGAAGTTTCATGAAGCGGTGACCAGATCTGTAGGTTAGATTAGATTAGATTAGATGAGATTCCCTACAGTGTGGAAACAGACAATTTGGCCAACAAGTCCACACCGACCCTCTGAAGACCAATCCACCCTGGTAGGCCAACTGATGTAGTTTATATAGATTCCAGCAAAGCCTATGACAAAACACCACAATGAAGATTAATAAGAAAGGTAAAGACACATGGCATCCAGAGTAACTTGGCAAATTGGCTGCAAAATTGGCTCAGTCAGGGGAGGCACAGGCAAAGCTGATAGGAGGCTATTTCTGTAATTGGAGGCGGGTGAACAATGATGTTCAACAGAAGAATCAGTGTTGGATCCCTTATTGTTTCTGATGCTCATAAATGATGATGAAGAGTCTTCCTGACAGTCTATCTGTGCGTGCACCCAGGTCTGTATGTGTGTCTGTGACTGTGTGTGAGTGTGTGTGTGTGTCTGTATATGTGTGTGTCTGTCTGTGTGTGTTTGTTTGTGTCTCTGTATGTGTGTGTAATAAGGGGGTGGGAGGTTGGGGTTGATGACTAAGTTTGTGGATGATACAGATATTGACCGGGTAGCTGGCAGTGAAAAACGTATTCTTAGGTTGCAGATGGAAATAGATTGCAGATTGGTCAGATGGACAGATCAGTGGCGGATTGACTTTCATTTTGATCAGGTGAGGTGATGACATTGGCAGAAGTTGAAAGACAAGGCATTTCTTAATGAATGGTCAGACACGAGGACGTTCAAAGCAACCAAAAGATCTTGAAGTGTTTGGTAACAGATCTCTGAAGGGAAAATGATTCATTTTGAGAGAGGTTGCTGCTGTGAATCAGATTTATTAAACTTCATATGACATGTAACACAGAGTACTCAGGCACGAAGTGTTTCATCAGTAACTTCAAGTTACCTTTTTTTTCCCCTTTCTACATGCAGCACTCTCTATCTGGTGGCCATGACAACATCTGATTTACTGTTCGTTATGTTTTACTTTATCCTTCGTCAATTCCCTTACTATTATTATCCACCGTGTTTCCTGGACATCACTCCGATTTGTAGTGTTATCTTTGTTCTGGTCTGTGTAATCGTTGATTGCTCTGTCTGGTTCACTGCTGCTTTTTCTTTTGATCGATTTGTTGCATTTTGCTTTCATCAGATGAAATCGCATTATTGCACAGAGAAAACTGCAATATGGGTTATAATATCGATCTGTATTTTAGTTTATTTAAAGAATATTGCCAATTGCTTTCCATTTAAACCAGGAAATATCATCAGCAATGTTCCAGTACTGTCAAATCTGGTGCAGTTATTATTCTGCCCGTCAATGGAGAACTTTTAAATATTTTTGAGCAATTTTTAACGCCAATGTTCCCATTTAATTTTATTCTCTTTCTCAACTTTCTGACTGTCAGTCACATCTTCGAGGCCATTAAGGTGCGTAAGGGACTGAGGGGTCAGAAAAAAATAGAGAATGACCCAGAGACAGAAAGCAGACGGAAATCGGCAATATTACTCTTTGGCCATATCCGCTAGCTTCATACTCCCCTGGTTGGGGTACATTTTATATATCTTTGATGCAATTTACTTCTTCTATTTTGCTAATTTTAAACTCATTGAAGAAGTTGCATATATGCTGCGCAACCTGTATTGCTGCACCAATGTACGTATTTATAGATTAGATTAGATAGATTAGATTAGATTACTTACAGTGTGGAAACAGGCCCTTCGGCCCAACAAGTCCACACCGCCCCGCCGAAGCGCAACCCACCCATACCCCTACATTTACCCCTTTAACCTAACACTACCGGCAATTTAGCATGGCCAATTCACTTGACCCGCACATCTTTGTGACTGTGGGAGGAAACCGGAGCACCCGGAGGAAACCCACGCAGACACGGGGAGAACGTGCAAACTCCACACAGTCAGTCGCCTGAGTCGGGAATTGAACCCGGGTCTCTGGCGCTGTGCGGCAGCAGTGCTAACCACTGCGCCACCGTGCCGCCCACGTTGTGACAGAGAGAAATTTCAGAGATCATTTTAAGTATGCAGTGAAATATGCAGTTATAAAAATAATTCAATTGAGGAATAAATCCAATTGACTGAGAGCCAACATTAGCTGTCGCAGACAATGGAACGAGGAGTCCACGTGAGGAATGGACCAAAAGGAGAAGGTGCAGCAACTTGATAACAGTCCTTTCCAAATGGGCAAGGAATGACTTCATTTGAGAAACAAAATGAAAGAGACTGCAGGAGGAAAGCCAATGCAAAGTGTTGTTCGCAAGGAGCAACAGTTATTAAAAAGCTGCACGACAAAAGCAAAACCGAATGAGAAATTATACATGCTCAGAAAAAAAACAAGTAATCGTCCGCAGTGATCAGTTCACAGTGACAGCAAAATAAATAACCAAGAGGAAACGATTATTGCTCACTGCAAGCCAGAGTGGGAACAGCAATGACAGGCTCCTGTCTGCTCGTCCTCATAGAATTCTGCGATCCCCCATCTGGACAAAAGTTAAAAACATGAGAAGTTTCCTATTTTAAGAACTAAATAACAGACTGTGAAGAAAAATCAGCGTTGCTTGATCGCAAATACATTTTCAGTAATAGACTGTTTTCATTCAGTTCCCCACAGCCTGATGCTGCTATCAATCCCTTTCTTTATGCGTTTCTTTCCACCATTCAGCTGCTGTGTTGATGGGGAAACCAAGGCTCAGACAAGGGATTTGGTGGCAGATGGGATCCGAACCTTGGGAATGGGGTCGAATGTGACTGGTGAGCTGGCATTCTCAGTGCTTCCATGAAAACTTTTTGTGGTTCTCACTGACTCCATCAAGCTCAGTGGGAACTAAATCTGGATGAATCCTGTTTGCATTGTGACTTCATACTAAAGTGTGTGATAAATTCAAAAAGATACGTAGATCCCTGCCTCAGTTCCTAACTGGATACCTCTGGACTCTTGGAGCCAATGTCTCATTCCCTGAGCGCCAGATTATAAATTAATCACACTTACTTTGTCCAAATTTCTTCCGTCCTCCTCGTTGGCAAATCCCAACAAATCCCAATATTCCCTGGTCAACTGGTGTCAGTCGGAGACTAACTCAAACAAATTCTCGATTTTAAATTCTCACTCATGCATTCAAAATGTTTCATGGTCACCCACTGATCCTTTGCGTTCTTGGACGATTGTAAATCTAGTTTGGTAAACTGTCAAATAAAGTGTTCGATATTCTGCTTTGTTGTAAAGGTTAGCAACTGGTGTGATGGTTGAAATAAAGTTACAAATTGTGTTTGAAATAAAATGACAGATAAGAACGCCAGAAAGAATGGTCAGTCTGATGATTGAAAGCAATTTTAGACCCAGCAAAGGATGACCCAGAAACTGATCGTTGACGGGGAGAATATGAATGCACCCTTCCCTCAAAGTCAAGATCCCTCTGACATTCCCGGGCCATTTCCAATCTTGGTTGTCATCTCCCCAACAGCGTCGCAACTCCATGTTCATTTTAGTGCGACCAAGATGCAATTTGTTGAGCTTCAGCCTGCTCCAGATCTGATCCCAATGCCTCTGAAACACACTGCCTGCTCTCCTGAACCAGATTTAGAGCAAAACATTCACCAGTCGATAATCCTCACAGGCACATGGAGCTGACAGGGATTCTGAGAACAGATTACAGATTCTGCTTTCCAACCCTGTTCTGAGCCACA
>NC_057725.1:72719455-72731908 GCF_004010195.1 Chiloscyllium plagiosum | reverse complement strand
GTAGTGGACAGTATGGAAGAATGTTGCAAGTTGCAGGGCGACTTGGATAAACTGCAGAATTGGGCTGAGTGCTGGCAAATGGTGTTCAATGCAGCTAAATGCGAGGTGGTTCACTTTGGGAAGAATAACAGGAAGGCAGAATACTCGCTCAATGAAGAGATTCTTGGTAGTGTGGATGTGCAGAGGGATTTTTGAGTCCATGTACATAGATCCCTGAAGGTTTCCACGCAGGTTGACAGTGCTGTTAAGAAGGCATACGGTATGTTAGGTTTTATTGGTACAGGGATTGAGTTCCGAAGCCGTAATGTCGAGCAGCCGTACTTGTATATTGTGTACAGTTCTGGCCACCCCAGTACAGGAAGATGTGGAAATATTGGAAAAGGTGCTGCGGAGATTTACCAGGAGGTTCTCTGATCTGAAGGGAAGGTCTTATGCGAGAAGACTGAGAGACTTGGATTGGTTCACATTGGAAAGAAGGCTAAGAGGGGATTTGATAGAGACATACAAGATAATCAGAGGATCAGACAGGGTATGAAGTGAGAGTCTTCTTCCTAGGATGATGAAGTCAGCTTGCACGAGGGGGCATAACTACAAATTGAGGGGCGATAGATTTAAGACCAATGTCAGAGGCAGGTTCTTTATGCAGAGAGTGGTAAGGGCGTGGAATTCCCTACCTGCCAACTTAGCCACATTAGAGAGATTGAAACAATTCTTAGATAAGCATATGGAGTATAATGGGGTAGTGTACTGGACTGAGCTTAGATTTGATCACAGATCAGCGCAACATCGAGGGCCGAAGGGCCTGATCTGCGCTGTTTTGTTCTATTTCATACGTTCGAAGCAGCGAGAGAAACAGCGCGAAAGACAGACAGAAACAGAGAGAGAGAGAGAATTTGGCCCATTACCAAGGACAGCAGACAGAAAAGGTGCTTGGACTGAGACAAAGGGAGAAATCAAAATGTGGACACTGATAATAGATTAAATATAAATGGAGTCTGAGTCTGGGATAATGAAACCAAGAGGATAGCAATTGGACCTTCCTAGTATCTGTATTTTCATGATCCGTCCTCAATGCATCAACGTTGATCAATAAAAGCTCGAGATGATCTGCTCACGAGGCAAGGCAATGAAATTGAGCCTGCTTTTGGAATTGTAAAAGAGAATGTGAAAATATGGAAAACATCCTTGTGTTCAGGGTAAAAAAGAAGATGGCGGCATGCTTCAATGTTTCCTATTTAACAGGGATAAGAGAAAACATCCCATATTGAGTAAGAATGTTGGATTTGACTGAGAGGCAAGTAGAGCAGGAAACATCGAATACATGGTGGAGGCATTTGACTGATTAACATGAATGAAAGTTGTTGGAGGGTAAGTGCAGATGTCAGTCTTCTGGTTGACCGCTGGAAAGGCAGGCCTCAGAGATAGCAAGCACAATGGCAGTGGGGTTGGAGTTCATACCAGCAGAGAGTGAATATGATGAGACAAAAATTAACACAGTATCTGAATCGATTTCACAAATACACATTCACATTCGTCCTGGGCAATACCACATTCAGGCAATCCCAGGAAATCAATCTGCCCTAAAAGATGGGGGAAAAGATTTCCTGACATTGGAGAGACGTCATTCTCTATTTAAAATTTTCTGCAATCTCCCCTGACGTGCCTGTGAACTGTGCCTGCTGGAAGAGAAGGTGTAGACTTTAAAATCCATGGACAACTTCATCCAAGTAACGAACAGATCTTGAGATTGGGATGAAAATTTTCTTTTAAAGCTGATGAGTATTGGGAAACATAAGCATACATTTGACCACATGGTTAGCCTCTACACAAGCTCTTGGGTTTGACATCCTTGGTGACATTAGTGGATTTGAGGACAATGATGATGTGAAGCAGGTCATTATCTCTGTACCATCCACAATGCCCACCCCTTCTAATCCTCACCATCAGATTTCTCTCCCATCCTAATCTCTCACATCCAGCTCCACCAAAACCAATCCCTCTCCACCTCAATTTCTGCTTCATCTTTCTCCCTTTCACATGCACTGTCACTGGACTGATCCTTTCCTTAAGGTAAGGCATGTCAGTTCTCTAATTACATTTTTTTTACCACACTTGATGCTCTTCAATGGTAAGGATTCAAGGATCGGCAAAGTCAGAGGATTACAGTGACATGTGGAATTAAAGATTTGCTTTCCTTTTTAAGACTCGTTTCTGGATGTCTTACCAATTTAAATAAACTTCAAATGTCCTCAGAATAAATCTCTAGAACATTAGTTCCACATTCCACCCAAACGCTCAGTCATTACATGAGGAAAACATTTAGATCAACCTTGAAAACCTCACCATCTACTGCCTGATCACTTCGCTGATGGTCTTCTCATATTATTTGTGAAGTGAAGCAGTTTTGATCTTCTCTCTGATCGCACTCACTCCCAGAAGATCACCCTGAGGCACAGTCAGTGCAGTGACCTGGGTTTCCTTGTGCAGCCTCGTGCCTCAGACGAAGCCAGTTTACAAACCGATTGTGATGTCAGATCTCTCTTTATGATGTACACGGTGAGGTCACACTGGTTCTGAGAGGTCATACTTTGACCTATCCAGTACAAGGGTCCTCAGTGCGAACACGCAGGGAGTTACTGAAACCCTCACTGTCATCAGGTTACGATATGCTGACATTCCAGTGTTATTGACCAGGCCAGACCTCCCTGGATCCCATGAGATGTTAACATTACTCAACAACCTACCTTATCAAAATGACAACATCTACCGCATCTACATTCTGGGTCACCACTTCAAACAACTCAGTCCATCAAGATATTGTTCTGGCCAGAATTGGAGGTATTGTGTGCCGTCCTGGTCACTGCATAATAGGAAGGTTGTGATTGCATTGGAGGGGGGCGCAAAGGCAATTCACCAGAATGTTACTTGAGCTGTAGCAATTTAGCTGTGAAGAGGGCGGCTGGATAAGCTTGGGGTATTTTCTTTCGAGCAGAGATCACAATATATGGGGCTATGAGGGGCAGGGATACGGCGAATACAAAACAGCTTCCCTGTTATTGAAGGGCCTCAAAGAAGATGGCATAATTTTAAGTTGAAAGGCAGGACATTTAGAGGGCACATGAGGAAAGAGTTTCTCACCTGGAGGATAGTAGGGGCCTGCAATGCACTGCATGAGATGGGAAAGCTCACTTCCTGTAAAAAGAGCTTGGATAAGCACTTGAAATATCAAAACGTTCAAAATAATCCTAATCCAAAGAAATGCAAGTTGGTGAACTGGTCATGCTAAATTGCCAGTAGTGTTCAGGGATGTGTAGTTTACGTATATTTTACAGGTGTAAAGGTAGAGTGATAGGGTAGGAGAATGGGTCTGGGTGTGATGCTCTTTGGAGGATTGGTGTCGACCTATTGGGCTGAAGGACCTGTTTCCACAGTGTAGGGCTTCTATGAACTATGTATTAAGTGCTGGGAAATGAGACACGTGTAGCCCTTAGTGTAATTTTGGAGGGACAAACATGACAGATTGGCCATCGCTGTCCTGAATGATGCTATAATCACTGCTGTCCTGGATGACGCTATCATCCTGTAATTTTGAAGTTAAGGTTCTGAATACGTTTTTGTCTTTGTTTTGAGAAAATAGTTCCCAGTATACATTCCAAATGTTGGTGTGGTCAGTGTCAGCTTCAGTTTCTGTATCAGAGTGCATGTTCAAAAATTAAATTTCCAAAATGTGTTGTAAAACTGAATTGACAAGGAAAGCAGTGGGATAAGAGTGTGCAGTCGAACAGCTCCTAAGGGGATCTACACCATGAGGTGTTGAATAACTGAATAGATTCAGCAATATGGAGCATATCACTAAAATGAATTTCAGACGATATTTAGACATTGATGGGACTTACATGAAGTGAAATAATGCAAGTTTTGTTATTTGGAGGCAAGTTACAATTAACATTTGAGACTCAAGAGGATCATATTGTGCCAATCTTTGGGCTATTCAAACATGACCTTAAACATCAATGATATCACATCATTAAAATAAGCCTAATGCCATCATCCATTTATTTGAAATAATTAAAAAATAAAGATGTAATCATAGTATCCCACTGGAGATACCACGCAATATAAAATGATACCCCTGGGACTGTGTCAGCTCCAATTTCAATACGTTGCAAGCAGGAGGAAGGGAGAGGTTGTTCAACAAAAAATAAAATGCATTACGTTAATCTATTTTTTGCTAAAGTGAATTACACCATCCCTGTCATTATTAGTGTTCCCAGTAGGTCTTGTTAAAAATTTACGTCATACAAATCTCTGAATGTAATGATACTTATTCCACTCTGTGACTGATCATTATTTCATTTCCATTTAGCAAGACAAATACCGATGCCAGACGATGCTGCCCTAACTTACTGAGTTTAGAACGATTAGTTTGTCGATTAGAGGACTGCTCAGTAAAGTGCAGCACTGTCTGTTTCTCCATGTGCAGAATGGGTTTGCCCTGTTGCTACATTGATGGGGTTTGGCTGAGCACCGGCCCTGGCTAGTCTAAAAAGTGTTTAGCAAGACAACTGTCTCTCTGTGGGTGTTCAAAGCCTGCTATTGGTCATTTAGGTTTTGTAGCAACCCACCACTTAGAGAATGGTGTTTGCCATTCATTGATGTGAAGGGATTATATTGGTGGACCTTGCTCAGGCAGCTCGCTCCAAATGGGAGCCCAAATACAATGTGGGCAATAGGTGGTTGAGAATGTCATTATGGAGTGATAGGTGAGACTCAGCAAACATAGCTTTAACCATTTTGTGTGTTTTTATCAGTCATGGGAGTCTGGTAACATGATATTTGTGATGACAGATCGCTGAGAGGGGTGTTCAGCACTGGGGTCTGATTGTGGATTTATCTAACTGTCAGTAACACATGTGAGTTGTGCTATTTGTAAAACGATGCACAGTGTTGTTCTGCAGAGTTTAATCGGACAAACTTGGAGATCTGGGGGTAATGGCAGCAGCTCTCCCACAGATGATCAAACAACTTTGCACAGCAAGATGTTTCCCATTTCACACTTTGTTGCTATTATTTTGCTTTAGACAATCAATTTGGATGAGTTTTATTATTATTATTATTATTATTATTATTATTATTTTGTTGAAACTGACATATTGGAGATGAACACCCTGGATATATATGGAGCTTTCAGTATATTTTGCAAACATACAATGTATTGCAACTGGGAAAATCTTCCCAGTTGGTTGTTTGCATTTAGTGCAAAGTATAAAACGTGAAATATCCCATTGGAGATTAACAGATTTGATTTTTTTTCGTAAAAGTAATATGACAGAACAACAATGTGAATTCAGTGAAATTCCTGACTACAGGTGAAGATGGTACTGATTGTTGGAGGTCGATCATTTCAACCATCATGTATCTCCGCAGGAATTCTTCAACATCATTCCTAAAACCAGCTGCCTCATGTGTGCTCTTCCCTCTGACATAATTTCAAAATTAGAGATGTTTGATTATGATTGCGCATGCTCAGCACCATTTACAACTACTCAGATAATGAAGATGTCCATGTCAATGCACATGGAGCATTACAGCGCGTTCGGCCCTCGATGTTGCACCGACCTGTAAAACCAATCTGAAGCCCATCTATCCTACACTATTCCATTATCATCCATATGTTTATCCAATGACCATTTAACTGCCCTTAAAATTGGCGAGTCTACGACTGTCACAGGAAGTGAAATCCATGCCCCTACTACTCTCGGAGTAAAGAAACTACCTCTGACATCTGTCCTATATCTATCACCCATCCCTTTAAAGTTATGTCCCCATGTGCTTGCCATCACCATCCGAGGAATAAAAACTCTCACTCTCCACCCTATCTCATTCTCTGATCATCTAGTATGCCTCCATTAATTCACCTCTAATCCTTCCTCTTTCTAACAAAAACAGCTTCAAGTCCTTCAGACATTCCACATAAGACCTTCCCTCCATACCAGGCAACATACTGGTAAATCTCCTCTGCACCCTTTCCAATGCTTCCAAATCCTACCTTTTCTGCAGTGATCAGAACTTTATGCATTACTCCAAGTGCGGCTGCGCCAGATAACAGCAAATTGCTGCGTCTGCTGGAATCTGAAACCAAAAGAGAAAATGCTGGAAAATCTCAGCAGGTGTTGCAACATCTGTAAGGAGAGAAAAGAGCTGACATTTCGAGCCTAACTGACCCCTTGTCAAAGCTTTGACAAAGGCTCAGTTAGATTCGAAATGTCAGCTCTTTTCTCTCCTTACAGATGATGCCAGACCTGCTGAGACTTTCCAGCATTTTCTCACTTGCGGCTGCAGCAGAGTTTTGTACAGCTGCAACATGACCTTGTGGCTCCGAAACTCAACCCCACTCCCAATAAAAGCTAATACTCTGTGCGCCTTCTTAATAACTCTAACAACCTGTGTGACAACTTTCAGGGATCTTTGCACATGGACACCGAGATCTCTCTGCTCATGTAAACTACCGAGAATCTTATATTAGGCAGTACTCTGTTACCCCTTCCAAAGTGAATCACCTCACTCTTTTTTCCACTGCTCAGCCCAGCTTTGCAGCTTATCTCTATCCGTTTGTATACTGCAACATCTTTCCAGACTCTCCACAACTCCACCGACTTTAGTGTCATCTGCAAATTTACTAAGCCATTCTTCTACGTCCTCATCCACGTCATTTGCAAATATGACAAACAACACTGGCCCCAACACAGATCCTTGTGGTACAAAACTAGTAACTGAACTCCAGGATGAATATTACCCATCAACCACTGCCCTCTGTCTTCTTTCAGCTATCAAATTTCTGATCCAAACCGCAAAATCACCCTCAATCTCATGCCTCCGTATTTTCTGCAATCGCCTACCGTGGGAAACCTCATCAAATGTTTTACTGAAATCCAGATACATCGCATCAACTGCTTTATCCTCATCCACCTGTTTGGTCAGCTTTTCAAATAACTCAGTAAGGATTGTCAGGCACAAACTACCCCTCACAAAACAATGTTGACTATCCCGAATGAATTAATTCCTTTCTGGATGAAGAAAACTCCTATTTCCTATAACCCTGTCCAACACTTTACCCACAACTAAAGTATTTCCCTATTCTATAATTATGAGGGTTTTTTCCACTCCCCTTCTTGATCAAAGGGGATAACATTTGCTACTCTACAGTCTTCAGGCACTATTCCTATAGACAATGACGACATAAAGATACAAGCCAGAGGCTCTACAATCTCCTCCCTGGCTTCCCAGAGAATCCCATTCGGTCCACGGGACTTACTATTTTCATACTACCGAGAATTGCTAACGAGTCTCCATATGAACCTCATTCCGTCGTGTCTACTAGCCTGTATTTCAGTATTCTCCTCAACAACATTGTCTTTTCCTGTGAGAATGCTGACAAAAAATATTTAGTGCCTCTACTATCTCTTTGGACTCCACACACAACTTCCTACCACTGTCCTGGACTGACCCTAATCTCACTTGAGTCATTCATTTATTCTTGGCATACCTGTGGAAAGCTTTTGTGATTTTCATTGAACCTACCTGCCAAAGGCTTTTCATAGATTCATAGAGTCATGGAGATGTACAGCACGGAAACAGACCCTTCGATCGATCTCATCTATACCGACCAGATATCCCAACCTGATCTAATCCCATTTGCCAGGGCTTGGTCCATATCTCCTTAAACTCTTCTCAATCATATACCCATCCAGATGCCTTTTAAATATTACAAGTGTACTAGCCTCCACCCACATCCTCTGACAGCTCATTCCACTCTCGCATGGCCTTCAGCATGAAAAACGTGCACCTTAGGTCCCTTTTATATCATTCCCCTCTCACTCTAAACCTATAGTCTCTCGTCTGCACTCTAAAAACCCAGGAAAAAGACTATCCTATCCATGCCCCTCATGATTTTATAAACCTCCGTGATGTCACCCCTCAACCTCTGACATTCCAGGGAAAACAGCCTCAGCCGATTCAATCGCTCCCTATTGCTCAAATCCTCCAACACTGGCAACGTACTTGTAAACCTTTTCTGAAACTTTTTAAGTTTCACATCATCCTTCTGATAGGAAGGAGGCCAGAATTGTACGCAATGTTCCAAAAGTGGCCTCAACTAAACAGCATCCTGTACAGCTGCAACATGACCTCCCAACTCTTATTCGCAATGCTCTGACCAATAAAGGAAGGCATGCCTTCTTCACGAGGTGCGAACATCTTCTTCACTCTCCTATCCATCTGTGACTCTACTTTCTAGGAGCTATGAACATGCAATCTAAGGTTTCTTTGTTCAGCAACGCTTCCGAGGAATTATAATTAAGAGTATAATTACTGTTCTGATTTGTTTTTCGTAAATCAGCACCTCACATTTATCTAAATTAGCTCCATCTGCCACTGCTCAGCCCATTGGGCCATATGGTCATGATCGTGTTTTAATCTGAGGTAACCTTCTTCACTGTCCACTATACATACAATTTTGGTGTCATCTGGAAACTTACTAACCATAACTCCAAAGTTAACTCCAAATCATTTATATGAATGACAAAATGTAGTGGACCCAGCACTGATCCTTGTGGCACACCACTGGTCACAGGCCTCCAATCTGAAAAATAATCCTCCACCACCACTCTCTGACGTTTACTTTCGAGCCAATCCTCTATCCAAATGGTTAGTCTCACCCGTATTCCATGAGATTTAATCTTGCGAATCAATCTCCCATGGGGAATCTTGTCGAACGCCTTACTGAAGTCCATATAAACTTTGTTACATCTTCGAAAAACTCAGTCAAGTTTGTGAGACATGACTTTCCTCGCACAAAGACATGTTGACAATCCCTAATCAGTCCTTACCTTTCCAAATATATGTACATCTTAGCCCTCAGGATTCCCTCCAACAACTTGCCCACACACCGACACAGGCTCACTGGTATATTGTTTCCTGTCTTGTCCCTACCACCTTTCTTAAACAGGGGCACCACGTTAGCCAACATCCAGTCTAACGGCACCTCACCTGTGACGATCAATAATACAAATATCTCAGCAAGGGGCCCAGCAAATAAGGGGATATGTCCACCTTTATGTGTACCAAGATATCCAGCACGGATAGTGGGCGGCACGGTGGCACAGTGGTTAGCACTGCTGCCTCACAGCGCCAGAGACCCGGGTTCATTTCCCGCCTCAGGCGACTGACTGTGTGGAGTTTGCACGTTCTCCCCGTGTCTGTGTGGGTTTCCTCCGGGTGCTCCGGTTTCCTCCCACAGTGACAAAGATGTGCAGGGCCAGGTGAATTGACCATACTAAATTGCCCGTAGTGTTAGGTAAGGGGTAAAATGTAGGGGTATAGGTGGGTTTCGCTTCGGCGGGTCGGTGTGGACTTGTTGGGCCTAAGGGCCTGTTTCCACACTGTAATCTAATCTAATCTATAAATGTAATCTAAACTTCTTTCTCTGTAATGTGGACATCTTTCAAGATTTTCCTGTATTCTATTTCTTCCATATCCTTCTCTACAGTAAGCACTGATGCAAAATACTCGTTTAGTATCTCCCCATCTCCTGCAGCTCCATACAAAGGCTGCCTTGCTGATCTTTGAGGGGCCCTGTTCTCTCCCTCCTTACCCTATTGTTCTTAATGTATTTGTAAAAACCCTTTGAATTCTCCTCAGCCCTATTTGCCAAAGATATCTCATGTCTCCTTTTTTCCCTCCTGATTTCCCACTGGGGTGTACTCCTACTGCCTTTATAGTATTCGAAGAATTCACTTGATCTATCCTGTCTCTACCTGACACATGCTTCCTTCTTTTTCTTACGCAAACCCCCAATTTCTCTCGTCATCTCCATTCCATTTCACCCTAACAGAACTATACTGTCTCTGGAACTATCATTACCTCATTTTTGAAGGCTTCCCATTTTCCTACCATCCCTTTACCTGCTGCACTCAGTTAGCTTATTAAAGTTCTTGCCTTATACCATCTATATCAGCCTTCCTCCAATTTAGAACTTCACCTGTTAGATCTGGTTTATCTTTTTTCTTCACTATCTTAAAACAAATTGAACTATAGTCGCTGTCCTCAAAGAGCTCCCTCACTAACGCCTCAGTTCCCTGCCCTGCCTTATTTGCTAAGAGTCGGACTTAGGTTTTGCACCTTCTCTAGTATGTACATCCACATACTGACTCACAAACTTTTCTTGTACACTCTTAACAAATTCCTCTCCATCTAAACATTTAACGCTATGGCAGTCCCAGTCTATGTTTAGAAATTAAAAATCCCTTACCATAACCAATCTTTGTTCTTACAGATAACTGAAATCTCCTTGAAAATGTGTTTCCCAATTTCCTCTGGTTATTATGTGGTCGATAATACAATCCCAATCAGGTGATTATCCCTTTCTTATTTCGCAGTTTCAACCAAGTAACTTCCCTGGATGTATTTCCGGGGATATCCTCCCCAAGTACAGCTGTAATGTTATCCCTTATTTAAGAAATGCCACTTGCCCTCTTCTCTTACCTTTAATTCTGTCCTTCCTGTATCATTTGTATTCTGGAACATTAAGCTGCCAGTCCTGTCCATCCCTGCGCCATAGTTCTGTAATTGCTATGATATCCCAGTCCCATGTTCCTAACCTTGCCCTAAGTTCATCTGTTTTCCCTGTTAGCCTCTTGCATTGAAAAAAATACAGTTTAATGTATCAGTCCTTCATTGTTCTCTGCTTTGGTCCTGCCTGCCCTGACTGCTTGACTCACCTCTTTTCTCAACTGTACCAGTCTCCGATTGATCTGTTTCCTCAATATCTCCTTAGGTCCCACACCCCTCCCAACCTTACTCGTTTAAATCCTCCCAAGCAGCTCGAGCCAATCTCACTGCCAGTATATTTAGTCCCCATCCAATGCAGGTGCAACCATCCTTCTTGTACAGGTCACTTCTACGCCAGAATAAATCCAATTATCCAGAAATGTGAATCCTTCTCCCATGCACCAGCTCCTCAGCCACGCATTCATCTACTCTATCCTCCTAGTCCTACCCTCACTAACTTGTCGCACCGGGAGTAATCCAGATATTAGTTCCCTCAAGGACCTCCTTTTTAAATTCCTGCCTTACTTCCTATATTGTCCCTTCAGAATCTCATCCTTTTCCCTTCCTATGCCGTTTGGGTCCAATGTGGACAAAGACCTCCTGCTGGTCCCCTCTCCCTTGAGAACATTCTGCATCCTCTCTGATGTAAAAACAATGACTGCAGATGCTGGAAACCCGATTCTCGTTTAGAGTGGTGCTGGAAAAGCACAGCAGTTCAGGCTGCATCCGAGGAACAGGAAAATCATGATGAAGGGCTTTTGCCTGAAACGTCGATTGCCCTGCTCCTCGGATGCTTCCTGAACTACTGTGCTTTTCCAGCGCCACTCTTATCCTGCACTTTCTCTGAAACATCATTGATCCAGCATGAGGGAGGCAACACACCATTCTGATTTTTTCGCTGCTGGCCGCGGAAGCGACTGTCTGTACCCCTGACTAGAGAGTCTCCTAACGCAATCGAACGCTTAGAACCCATGACTCCTCCTGGCTCTTCTCAGCTGTCTCTTTAGGTCCTTCCTGGCTAACTTTAAACTCTCATGCGCCCCAAACTAAGCCATCACGTGTCATCTTTATATAAGCCTCCTTCTTCCTCTTGACAAGAGATTCAACTTCTTTAGTAAATCACGGTTCACTAAACTTGCATGAACACTTCCTCCCTGCCAGACAGGTGCATCCTTCTCAAGGACACGCAGTAGCTGTACCTTGAACAAGCCCCACATTTCAATATAATGAGATAACAACTAGTTTGGGCTTATAATTTACAGGCAATAACCATCAACAGGATGAATTGCTCATCTCCATTTGGCTTACTGTGACATCACTGAATGCATAACTATCAACAATTTGGACGTATCATTGTCAAGAAAATGACTTGGATCAGCCATATAACTGCTGTAGCCACAGGGGTATGTCAGATACTATGATAGCTGTGGCAATTAGCTCTCAGCCTGCCAATCCAAACCATGTCCACCGCACACAGAGCATAGCTCAAGGTGAGATGAATACTCTCCATGTATCAAACGCAGCACTGAGTGCAACACTCACAATGCTCCACATTGTGCAGGACAAACACGCAATGGATCGGGTTGCTAAACATCACATTTAGCACTCACTTCATTCACTAATGACACGCACAAGATGCAGACTGGGACCACATTAACTCTCTTTCAACAACACCTCACAAACATGACCAAAGGCAGCAGATGCATGGAAACACCATCACATGAAAGATATCTTTCAAGGCAAAATTTATTCTGACTTGTAAAGATATCACCATTCGTTCACTGTTACTGGATAAACATTCAGCTACTCTCCCCCGAAAACACTGTGTGTTTTACTCCATTCCAG
>NC_057725.1:72711463-72717781 GCF_004010195.1 Chiloscyllium plagiosum | reverse complement strand
TTCATTTCATGAGTTCATATTCTGAAAACTGCATATGGCATGGAACAATTATCTTTGTGTTAAAATCCATCACAATCAGTCTGGGCTCAAGCACAGAAATATTTGATCGGTAACTTCAAGTCTTCTTTTTAATCTTTCTCTCTCTTTCAGTTAGTCGAGTGACGATTATCTTATTGGCTAGGGGGCAAGTGTGGTCTTTCGTCATGCCGCAATCGCTATCTGGTGGCAATCGCAACGTCTGATCTACTGTTCATTGTTTTTGAGGTTGTCCATCTTCGATTTCCATTTTGTTGTTACCTCCGGTGTTTCCTGGATATCACTCCTGTTTGTTGCGTTCTGTATGTCCTGAGTTGCTTGACCTTTGATAGTTCTGTCTGGTTCACTGTCACTTTTGATCGATTTGTTGTCTTTTATTTCATGAGATGAAATTTGAGTATTGCACAGAGAAAACTGCAATTTGGGTTCTTGCAAAAATCTGTATTTTCTTTTCTTTAAAGAATATTCCCAAATACTTTTGGAATGAACCTGGAAAGATAATTAACGATGTTCCATGGTACTGCTATACCAGGTCCAGTTATTACAATAAACTTCAGTGGGCAAGTTTTAAATATTTTGAACAATTCTTAACACCTATTTTCCCATTCACTTGCATTCTCTTCCTCAATATTCTGACTGTCAGGCACATCTCTGAGGCTATGAAGGTGCAGAATGGACTGAGAGGACAGATAAACTCAGAGAATGATCCAGAAATAGAGAGCAGATGGTAATCTGTGATTTTACTCTTTTCCATATCTGCCAGTTTCATATTTCTCGGTTGATGTATATTTTATCTATCTTTCATGCCGGTCATTCCTTGCATCCCGCTGGTTTTCGTCTCTTTTTATATGCTGCATTAATGCTGCGGAATATAAGTGGCTGCACAAATGCTTTTATTTATGTGGTGACTCAGAAAACCTCAGAGACCAGCTGAAGTATGCAGTGAAATATCCAGTTATAGAAGTTATTCAATTGATGAATAATTCCATGTAACTGAGAGCCTACATAAGATGAAGCAGATAATGGAACAAGGGGTCCACGTGAGGAATGGACTGAAAGGAGGCTGTGGAGCAGCAATATGATAACACTCCTTTTCAAATGGACAAGGCAGGAC
Organism: Chiloscyllium plagiosum; assembly: GCF_004010195.1. Taxonomy (NCBI): domain Eukaryota; kingdom Metazoa; phylum Chordata; class Chondrichthyes; order Orectolobiformes; family Hemiscylliidae; genus Chiloscyllium; species Chiloscyllium plagiosum. Next base: position 72,716,631 of record NC_057725.1, on the reverse strand, counting down.
TCCATCTGCGGGGCAGAATGAAAGAGACTGGAGGAGGAAAGCCATTGTAAATTGTTGTTTGCAAGAAACAACTGTTCATAGAAAGCTTAAAAACAAAAGCATAACCGAAAGAGGATCGAGATATGCACAAAAATACATTCATTCCAAGTAATCCGTTCTCAGTGAGTGAAGTGAATACAACTAGAAATGACCCAAAGAAAAGTACCATCATTCTCTTCAGGTCAGAGTGGGAAAAGAAACAAGAAGCTCCTGACCATCTTGCTGACTGAATTCTCTGATTCATTTAGCTAGACAAAAGTTAAAAAATGAGAATTTTCCGGTAATAAAGATTAAATAATATACTTCTAAAACGTGTCTTTTGGTTACAAACGTATTTCAGAAATATTTTATTTGTTTCCATTCAGTGCTCCCTGGCTTGATGCTGATCCCACTCCCTTTCTTGATGAGTTCTTTCCAAGAATCAGTTGCTGTGTTGATGGGGAATCCAATGCCTAGTCAGAGGGCTCAGTGGCAAGTGGGATCCGAAACTTCGGAATGAGATTGGATGTGTCAGGTGAGCCAACATCCTAACTGCTTCCACGAAAACGTTATGTGCCTCTTAGTGACTCTGGAAGAAGCCTTTTTCCATTGTGGCTTCATAAGAAAGGGTCTTATAAATTCAAAAAGATATTTTCACCATCATGAAGAATTGTTTGTTTCTGCAAAACGGCTCTGAAATCCATGCCTTAGCTCATAATTGGTGAAACATTGTTACCACTGTATCTTATAATCCAGTGCTATAGCACTGTTCTCAAAATCTCTCATTCAATGCATCCGAGTGATCCGCATCATCATCCAAATCCAAAGTGCTGAATACTTCAATAGCTTCATCTTCTCGATTTTGTTTTCTGAAAACGTTTGCAATTAGGTAGAGCTGGTGGGCAACTGTGTTCGAGATGGAGTAGGTGGGAAGGGATGAGGTGATTACATTGACAGTGAGTACAGAACATGCAGAAAGACACAGATGAATCATAATCGAGAAAGGAGTCTGACTCAATCGATCAAAAATTATCTGTACGCTTTCTTATGCAATTACTCGGTACACGAGAAATAAAGCAAATACACATAAACGTGAACGAATAAAGCTGCTTTATGGATTCGTTAATGAACAGCGCAAAGTTCCCAGAAATGCTACAATATTCAGCAAATTCGCGAAATCGATGCAACTCCCTCCTGCAAAAACCAGATTAATATACCACGTCCAATTCAGGGATGTATCAGATTTTTTTAAATTCAAAAATATTCTTTATTCATAAAATAGTTTGATGATCTGTACAATTGGTTATGCCAATTTTTTTACTTCCCATTTTTTTTACATACAGAGATTGGAATTAATCATTCGTATGTACAGGTCTGTACATTTGCCATCCATATATTTAGCTGAGGCGACATCAGAGCCCACTTACTGCATGGGCCCGCCTGTTCTTCTTTGGCAGGCAGATGTTACACGGTGGTGTTTCCCTACCGCCCCTTGGCGGCAGCTGCCAAAAGTTTCAGTGCATCCCTCAACACATTGTCCTGGACCTTAGAATGTGCCAGTCGGCAACACTCAGTCGGGGTCAGCTCTTTCAGCTGGAAGATCAACAGGTTTCGGACAGACCAAAGAGCGTCTTTCACCGAGTTGATGATCCTCCAGGTACAGTTGATGTTCGTCTCGGTGTGTGTCCCGGGGAACAGACGGTAGAGCATGGAGTCCCACGTCATGGAGCTGCTCGAGGTGAAGCTCGACAAACTCCATTGCATTCGTCTCCAGATTTCATTTGTGTACGCACATTCTAGAAGGAGATGTGTGACAGTCTCGTCTCCTCCAATGCGTGGAGGTGCGGCAGAGAGTGCGGGCCTGCATAAAGGACAGGCAGAACCCTTGTCACCACCAGCCAAGCTATGTCTTGGTGCTCGTAGGAAAGGTCTGGCGATGAGGCATTGTGCCAAATGACTTTGACAGTCTGCTAAGGGAGCGGCACAACAGGATCAGCCCTCTTCTTTTCCAGATGGGTCTCAAGGACACGACGTGCTGGACTTGTGGTCAAAGGTGTTTTTCTTCATAAATTTCTCTACGAAGGACAGGTGATGCGGAACGGTCCAACTACTGGGAGTGTTCTGCGGCAGCGATGACAGGTCCATCCTTCACAACACCAGGGACAGCTGTTGTAAGTCGTACACTTTGAGTTTGCGTAACAGGGATCCAGGCACAGGTTTATGTAGCCACACAGAAAGGTGGCCATCGGGGTGAGGGTGGCATTTGGTCTGTTTTTTACTTACTTGCGCAGAACTTTGTACATCGAGTCCCTTCCGACCCTGGCCATCTCTGATCTCCATATAGAATGGAAGATGGCCCGGGTGACTGTGACGGCACAGGCTCTGGCAATTGGCCAGACCTGTAGCACATATAACAACACTGACAGTGCTTCACACCTGATGACCGGGTTTTTACCTGCGATGGAGAGTGACCATAGCTTCCATCTGCCTAGCTTCTGCCTCACCTTCTTGATACGCTCCCCCAAGACTTGGCGCACGCCCCAGCCCCTCCGAACCAAATGCCCAGCACCTTCAGGTGGTCAGTCCTGACGGTGAAGGGGATGAAGGATTCGTCCGCCCAGTTCCCGAAGAGCCTGGCCTCGCACTTGCCTTGGTTTATCTTGGCCTCGAGGCCCGTTCGAACATATGCACAAGAGCAGAAAATGGCGATATCATCCATGTACAGGGAGGCCATAACCTGCAGTCCCCCGCTGCCAGGAATAGACACCCCACTCAGGCTTGCATCCTTCCTGATGGACGCGGCAAATGGTTCTATGCAGCACACAAACAAGGAAAGAGAGAGAGGACAGCCCTGCCTGACTCTAGATCTGACTGAGAAGTTGTCTGATTCTCACCCATTGATGGAGACTGCACGGACAATCTTGCTGTAGCATTTTGGAGAGAACATCTCTCATATACGTATGTGACATCCTATCAAAGGCTTTCTCCTGGTCCAGGCTGCTCTCCCGCTTGTAGATGCGGCTGATGATGCCTTTCCTCATGAATTCACTCATGGCACCTGCCAGAAACATACTAACATACACCTCCAGGAGGTTCTGGCCAATAAAGTCCCACAGAGCAGAATAGAGCTCGACCGGTAAGCCGTCGCTTCCGGAAGTTTTATTCTTTTCGAAGGACTCGAGGGCCTTAGTCAGCTTGTCCAGAGATAGTGGCTGTTCCAGCCTCTCCCGTGTTCTGTCGTCTAAGACCACCGTGATAGAGCACAGGAAAGACGGGGAGCCGCGCTGTCGTTTGGTTTCGAGTCATACGGACTGGCATAGAGGGATTTGCTGATCCACATGATGTCAGCCTGTGTTGATGCTACCGAGCCATCTTTTTCCTTCAGGCTGCTGAGCACGAAGCTCTCTTTGTGCACCTTCTGGAAGAAGAAACGTGAGCACTTCTTGTCCAAGCGCCACAGAGCGGACCATTGGCTGGAAGATTATCTTGGAGGCCTATGAGGCAAACAGTGAGGTTTGCTAGCCCTTCACCTCCTGGAGGTCCTCCATAATATCGAACCCCCATCGTCTGCAGCAGGAGCAGGTTCTGCATACTTTCCTGGAGCTGAGACAGTTTTCCCCGCCTCTCTCTCGCCTCCTGAACACTTTTGAGGATGAAGAACCTCTTGATATTTCCTTTTCCTGTTTCCCACCAGTCCGCTGGAGACTCAAACAGGGGCTTCACAGTTCTCCAACCTGTGTAATCCTTCTTGAGCTCTTCAATGTTTCCCGGTGTCAACAGCTTGGTGTTCAGCCTCCACGTTCCTTACCATCCGTCTGCTCGTCCTGTAGGTGACAGTCGGCCAGCAGGAGGCAGTGGTCAGAAAAGAACACCAGCTCGACGTCTGTGGATCTAATTGAGAACGATCGGGACTGAAACAGGTAATCTGTCCTTGAGCAGATAGACCCGTCTGCCTGTGACCGGGTGTATCTACACTGCGCTCCGTCTGCAGGGGTGCTGAAGACGTCGTGCAGTTTGGTATCTTTCACTGATTCCATCAGGACTCTGGACATGTTGTCCAGTTTAGTGTTCCCCCCCCACCCCCCCGCCAGATGGTCCAACTGCATCAATGATACAGGTGAAGTCACCGGCCAGAATGACCCGCCTGAACGTAGCCAGCAACAGTGAAAGCTACAGCAGGACGGCCAGCCGTTCACTCTTTCCCGTTGGGGCCTACACATTAATCAGTCTCAGGTGAGTGTTTCTACATATGACATCAGCGACGAGGAGGCGCCCGCCCACCACCTCCTTTACCTCGGAGATGGTGAAGTTGCAACAGGATACCCAGACCTGAGGCACAGCGATCGTTGGCCCCCGACCAAACTGACGGCCCATGGGCCCACAAGCTCGACCATCTCCTGTAGCTCCTGAGGTGTAGTATCCCACACTCCTGCAGAAACAGGACATCAGCGTTGGCCAGGAAGGCTAGCGTATGGACACATCGGGTAGCAGATTTAATACTACACACAATAATACTGGCAATTTCTATGCCTATTTTAAACGCTTATGAGGTTACCAGGGTGGTGAACGCGAACTGCTGGAGACTCGCAGGGCTGCGTTAGCTGTCTGGCTCCACGCTGTGGACATTTGCCTGCGCTGGTTTCTTTGCGTCCGGACCAGGGTTCGCACAGTCCCGTTCTCTGTCTGACAGCGGGACTGTCCGAGGATCGCTGCTCCCACTTACCTGGAGCTGTGGGGCGGTGGGTACCTCCTAGTTTTCACCGAGTGGGGTGTGGTCTTTACCAACCGTCCCAGAGGGTTTGTTGTTTCCAGTTTGGGGCAGCTGCCTTCCTTTCCCCAAAAGGAAATGTGTTTCTTCCTCTGGTGATGACCCTCCTTTCGCCCATCCTCACCATCTGAAGAGCTGGCTGTATCCTCCTCATGCAGGTGTTGTTTCCCGCTTTGCTGGGTAGCTTTGGCGGGCCTGGCCAGATTTCCTCTTCCTGGTCTTTACAAAAATCAAGTCCTCTGCCTTCTTGGTTTGCTCCTCCTCCATTTCCTCCGTATGTCCTGAGGGAGCTTGGATTGGCTGCTGCACCTCCCCGCTGGCTGCCATCTGCTCCACTCCATCCTTCTGGGTGCCCCAGACACCGTTCCCCTGCTGGTTTGTG
>NC_057725.1:72705084-72710962 GCF_004010195.1 Chiloscyllium plagiosum | reverse complement strand
ACTGTGTTGTGAATGCCCTGGCCTGGGCTACAAGCGGCTGCTGAGACCATAGCTCTGAGGTTGGCTGGTCCCCGATGCCAGCATAGAGATCCACCAAGAGCAGGTCAACACAACCAAACGATCCTTCAACGTCCAATCACGATACAGCAATAATCTCCACTAGCTCTGATGAGTCGTTAGCTTCACTCTTGATGCTGGTACTCCCAGTGTCAAACCTGCAGCACGCCAGCAAAACTACATCTACCCTTAACCAAAAGGCCAAGAGACAACACTATCTCACCGTGACGACCATAGATCTCAGCGGTTTCCTATATTCACCATCAGCCTGAGTGTGATCAAAGACTTATAGATCACGGCTGACAGTTGCATTGCTGCCTCGTCCTTCCAGATTTTCTGACTAAAGTTTATCCAAGTGGCTTCTTTTAATCTTTTCTCTGAAACTGTTTGATAGTGAATGTAGATAAGCAGTAATGTACCAATCAAATGCGCTGGGGCTGAGTGTACGTCACTAACAAACCTGTTGTGTGTCTGACAGAGCGTCAGTGAGATTGCAGCAACCCACTGGGACAGAGCTGTACATAGAGAATGGTGCAGCACAGAGTGAGGCACTGCAGCCTCCCATTATCTGCATCAGCTGTCACTCTGTATGCGTTCGTTCCCTAGAACCACTCGCCATGTTTTTCCCAATGCATGACCTGCAAATCTCTCTGCAGATAATCATTCGATTCGCTCCTAAAAGCCATGATTGTATCTGGCTCCAGTCTCCCCTCAGGCAGTGCACGGCCGATAGTAACCATGCAGTTAAGGTGGTTGGGATTGCCGACATACTTTGATAAAATTTGACACTTCGTTAAAAAAGAGATTGACACCTCGACCGCTCCTCCCACCCTCACCGCCATCTATTCCCTTGACATGTGCAACTGCCTGTAGTGTTAATGAGCCTTCGGTTTGTGCAGCTCCATTCTCTGGTCTAAACAAACTGAACTGTTAACAATGCGAACAATTCCTGCTTCTCAACAAGAGAAATCAAGACAAACAATTGATACGGGTTCTATTTCGCATCGAGTGATGTCATTTTCTGGAAATATTGGGTCACTTTTATGAACGGAAATCGTTAGACTAATCTATCCATCTGGGATTATGTGAAGTCTGAACTCCAAACCATTAACCTCTGCTCACCCCGCCAATTGAACTGAGCAGAATCGTGGTGGACTTGAAGTTCGATCGAGTGAATCAGCCACAAATGATTTGAATTCGACTCTAAATATTCCAATTGCAATTTGCCACCTTAGAATTGCAAATCAAGATTCATAGTGTCATGCAGTTGTACAGCAGGGAAACAGACTTTTTGCGAAAGTCACCGGCATCAACCAGATAACCTTGATAAATCTAGTCCCACTTGCGAGCATTGCCAATATCCCTCTGAATCTTTTCTATTCATATACCCATCCAAATGCCTTTAAATCGTTATAATCGTACAGGCCTCCACCTTCTCCTCCGGCAACTCATTCCATACACACACACCCGTCTGCATGAAAAGAGTTGCCCCTCAGGTCCCTTTTAAATCTATCCTCTCTCAAATTAAACCTCTAACCTCTTCTATTGGACTCCCATACACTGGGGAAAGACCTCGATTATTCACCCTATGCATGCCCCTCATGATTTTATAAATGTCTATAGGGTCACCATCAGCTTCTAACATCCCATGTGGAACATTGTCACCCACCATCCTGAAGTCCATGTAGACAACATGTGCTGCTCTGCCTTCATCAATATTCTTTATCACCGCTTCAAAAATCTCAATCAATTAAATGAGATCTGATTTCCCACACAAAAAACCATGTTAACTATCCCTAATTAGTCCATGTCTTTCCAAGTGCATGTAAATCCTGTCCCTCAAAATCCCCTCCAACAACTTACCCACCACTGACATCAGGCTCACCAGAACTATACTGTTACTATGGTGCCAACAGTACATTATTAAAATAAGCAGTTTGATATTATCTTTGCAATCAGAAAGCAACGTCTAAAATGCAAAATTAATCAAAGAACTTCCTCGCTACTCTACTCCTCCTAGTATTAATGAAAATTGACCAATTCAGTTTATGCTCAGTCTCACTTCCATGGTATTGACAGCAGTGGATTTACGGAAATGTATCTGAATAGCAAGTGAGACCATTTGGATTTTTTCTTACTGGAGATGGTCATTAACTCTGACAGATTCTGAACATTTCTGCAGGTTGGGTGCAGTTCCCACTTGCGGCCAGTAGTGTTCACTAACCTTTGGAAAAATGAATTTCCTGAGTCAGAGAGTTGGAGACAACAGACAATAATTATTCCCCCTGTGTTTGGTGGTTTGAGGGAGAAGCAGTAAGAGAGGGGACCGGCTGCTACTACATTTCCAGGGTGGGAAAAATGATTGTTAAAACTCTGAGAGAACACAGGAAAATAATTTCCAAGAAAGGTCACTGGACCTGAAATGTTAATTTTGATTTCTCCTGATTGATGCTGCCAGACCGGCTGAGCTTTTCCAGCATCTTCTGTTCTTGTTTCTGATTGCAGCAGCTGCAGTTCTGTGAATTTGATAAAATAACTCAAGATAGTCAACATGAATTTATTGAGGGAAAGACATGTCTGATGACATAGAAGGACTTTCTTTGAAGGAGGAAGATGTGCGATGGAAGGAGTGCTTGTGGTGTCAATCAAATCAATTGCAAGGTTAGTGCCCCTAAGCTTGGCTGAAATAGTTCAGTTCAGACACCGTTAGTCTGAAGATCTAACCTGGTACATAGTTGGCTTTTGCAACACATTCATTTAATTTCACTGACCCAAACAAGTGATATCTTTCTATGGTGTAATCTGTATACAATTCCCTGACCCCATGTTACAGTCTGATCAGCAAAGACAAAGAGTATAGTACACAGCACGTTACAGCACATTACAGTTCCTTCAGCCCTCGATGTTGTGCCAGTCTTCTATCCTATTCCAGGACCAGACTAACATTAATACCCTTCATTGTATTAACTTCCATGTGCCTATACAAGAGTTATTTAAATATCCTTAAAGTATCTGGCTCTCCTATCGGTGCCATCCATGCACCCACCACTCTCTGTGTGAAAAACCTTCCACTGACATCTCCCCTAAACTTGCACCAAACACCTTAAAATTATGCCACCTCGTGATAGACATTTCTATCGTGGGATATAATCTCTGGGTATCCACCCTATCTATGCCTTTCAACATCTTGCGCACGTATATCAAGACACCTCGCATCCTTCTTCACTCCAATGAGAAAAGCCCTAGCATACTCAATTGACTTTCTTCAATGGACATGCTCTCCAGTCCAGGCAGCATCCTGGTAAACCTCTGCACCCTCCCTAAAGCTTCCATATTTCCTATAATGAGGCGATCAAAACGGAATATTACAAGTGTGACCTAACCAGAGCTCTACAGAGGTGCAGCACAACCTCGTTGCTCATAAATTTAATCCCCCTGCCAATGAAAGCCAACACACCATACACTTTTAACAACCCTATCAATCTGGGTGGCAATTTTGTGGGATCTATGGATATTGACCCTATGATCCGTCTGTTCCTCCACATTTCCAAGAATCCTACCTTTAACCCTGTATTCTGCATTTAAATTCGACCTTCCAAAATGAATCACCACACTTTTCCAATTTGAACTCCATCTGCCATTGATCAGGCCAGTTCTGCATACTGTAAATATCTCATTGCAACCTCCAGTAGCCCTCCACACTATCCAGAACGCCACCAACCTTTGTGTCATCAGCAAACCCGCTAACACAACTTTCCACTTCCGCATCCAAGTCATTTTAAACAATCAAAAAGAGCAGAGGTCCTCGGACAGATCTCTGCAGAACACAACTGGTAAACAAAATCCAGCCTGAATGCTTTCAATCTACCGCCACTCTCTATCTTCTATGGGCCAGTTAATTCTGTATCCAGACAGCCAGATCTCCCTGTTTCCCATGCCTCCTTACTTGCTGAATGTGCCTACCATGGGAACCTTATCAAACGCCTTGCTACAATCCATATATAACACATCCACTGCTGTATCTTTATCAATATGTTTTGTCACATCCACAAAGAATTCAATAATGTTTGTGAGGCATGACCTGTCCCTCACAAAGCCATGCTGACCACCTTTAATCAAACAACGGTTTTCAAAGTAATCATAAATCCTGCCTCTCAGAATCCTCTCTAATAATTTGCCCATCACAGGCATAAGACTGACTGGTCTGTAATTCCCAGGATTATCCATATTCTCTTTCTTGAACACGAGAATAATACTTGCCATCCTCCAATCATCTGACACTAGTCCAGTGGATAGTGAGAATGCAAAGATCATTGCCAAAGGTGCAGCAATCTCTTCCCTCGCTTCCTGTAGAAACCTTCGGCGTCTGGTCTAATCTCACGCTTTTGACAGTTGTCAGCACATGCTCCTTCTTAACATAAACCTGTTCGAGCATAGCAGCCTGTTTCAAGTTGACCTCACAAATGCCAAGGTCCCTCTCAGCAGTGAATACTGAAGTAAAGTGTTCATTAAGGACCTCCAAAACCTCCTCAACTCCAAGTACCGGTTCACTTCACTACCCCAATCACCCCTACCTCACTCTGGCCATCCTTTTTTTCCTCGCATAGGAGTAGGATTCCTTAGGGTTTTCCTTAATCGTACCCTCGAAGGCTTTTTCATGCCCCCTTCTGGCTCTCCTCAACCCATTCTTCAGTTCCCTTCTGGCTACCTTGTAACCCTCTAGACCCCTGTCTCATCCTTACCTCCTCAACATAAAGTAAGCTTCCTTCTTCCTCTTGACTGGATGCTCCACATCCCTTGTCATCCAAGGTTCCTTCACCTACCATCGCTTCCTTGCCTCACTGGGGCAAACTTATCCAGCGCCATCAGCAAGTGCTCACTAAACAACCTGCACATTTCTGCTGTGCATTTCCCTGAGAACATCTTTTCCCAATTTGTGTGCCCCAGTTCCTGCCTAATGGCAACGTAATTCCCCCTTCCCAAATTTACTACTTTCCCATACTGTCTGCTACTATCCCTCTCCATGACTATAGTAACGGTCAGGGAGTTTTGATCACTATCACTCAAATGTTCTCCCACTGAGAGATCTGACACATCACCTGGTTCATCGGCAAGCACAAAATCCAATATGGCCTCCCCTCTCGTCAGCCCATTTACATATTGAGTCATCTACATACAGTTCTTGGATGCAGCTGATAAAAATTGCTCCATCTAATCGACTTCAACTAAGGACATTCCAATTAATATTAGGGAAGTTTAGGTCAACCATGACACCAACCCTGTTACTTCTGCATCTTTCCAACATCTTCCTCCAAAGCTGCTCCTCTGTGTCTCTGTTGTTACTGAGGGCCCTGTAATACCTCCCAATAAAGTGACTACCTCTTTCCCATTTCTGACTTCCTCTAATACTGACTCTTTTGACAAACATGAGGATCTCCCTTTCTGCAGCTGTGATATTATCCCTGATAATGACAATCCATTGCCTATTTTAAATCCATCTCATTTCTTTTGAAACATCTAAGCCCTGGAACATCCCACAACTATTCCTGCCCCTGTGATATCCAAGTCTCCAGAATGTCCACAACATCATAGTTCCAAGTACTGATCCATGTTCCAAGATCATCACCCTTATTCCTCACACTTCTTGCATTAAAATAGAAACACTTCAAACCATCAAATTTTGTCCAGGCAGTAACTCGCAAACCTCCAGCAGGCTGGGCTGTTGTCCCCGTAGTTGAGCGTGGTCAGTGTGGTAACTTCACGGGATCTGTCTGGTTTCAGCCCCCACTCGGCCATGTCAGAGATATTTAAGGGGATTGAG
>NC_057725.1:72699807-72702614 GCF_004010195.1 Chiloscyllium plagiosum | reverse complement strand
AAACTGCAGCCGCAGCCGGCTGCCAATTAGTTAAATTTGAAAATTAATTTAGCCGCTTTCCAGACTACCTCCACAGGCCGAGTTCAGGCAGCAATTTAGGAGACCAGTGTCCACCAGCAGGGGCCAGGATCACTACTCAAATTCTAAATTGCAGTAGCTGAATCCAGTTCGCCACAGGTCAGAATTGTGGCCATCCTGAACAGTCATCCATCCTTTCTCTGGTCTGACCCCCTGGGTAGAGCCGGCTGCCAGGGATGAATTTAAAACGTGAGGCTTGCTTACCCTCTCTCTCTCGAGAAAAAAAAAGGGTCTGCTGACTCACGCCAAACTGTCGGAGAGATTTTCCCAATAGGTGAGAGATCACAAAATACTGCTCGAAGTGAAATTGAAAAAACAGTTTATTTCAAGCGATATTGTGAGAAGAGAAACTGACTAGGTTGACACAGAACTGACAGTCTGTACAGGTAAATCAGAATTTCCCTTCCCAGGGCTGAGGATGAGACCAGTTTTATAGTAATGCTGCACAATGACACGAGTAAAGAAATGGGGAAACTGCAAAGTATCTGAAAATGGAGTAATCTAGTTACAAGGATTCTAATTGGAAAACAGTTTATCGGATGAATGCCCCGTTCCTTCGCACAATGCAACGTCCTGATAGTATTGATTGTTCCATTCCTCTTCACCGGTCGGTGTTAATGTCTCATCTGAAGTGATGAGGTGCTTCCGTCCTGTTCGTGGAGCATGTCCTGCCTGGTGCCTTATTGTCTGACCCACTCTTTGTGTGGCTTTGGTATTGCTGAGTTGTGTAACTGCTCTTGGAGCTTTGGGAGAGCTGTCGTGCTTCGTCATTGTCTGTGGGAATTTAAAGCGTGTTTGCAAGGTTTGTGAAGGTTTGTAGCTCAGGTTGATGTTTAGGGTGTAGGTTTGCTCGTTGAGCTCTAGGTATGATCTCCAGGCGTTTCATTACCTGGCTAAGTAACATTATCAGTGGCGACCTCCAAGTGAAGCGAAGCTGTTGTCTCCTGCTTTCTATTTATATCTTTCTCCTGGATGGGGTTCTTGGGGTTTGTGGTTTTCCTGTTCGTTTTCTGAGGGGTTGGTAGATGGCATTTAGATCTATGTGTTTGTTTATGGCGTTGAGGTTGGAGTGCCAGGCCTATAGGAATTATCTGGCATGTCTTGGCTTAGCCTGTCCCAGGATAAATGTGTTGTCCCAGTGGAAATCGTGTTTTTTTCCATCCGTGTGTAGGGCAACGAGGGAGAGAGGGTCGTGTCTTTTTGTGGCTAGCTGGTGTTCGTGTTTCCTGGCGGCTAACAGTTTTCCTGTTTGTCCTACATAGTGCTTGTGGTAGTCCTTGCATGGAATTGTGTAAATTTGGTTTTGTTCATGAGTTGGACTGGGTCTTTTAAGTTTGTTCGTTTTTGTTTGACAGTATTGGTGGCTTTGTGTGTTACTAGGATTCCGAGGGGTCTTAGTAGTCTGGCTGTCATTTCTGAAACTTCTTTGATGTATGGTAAGGTGGTTAGGATTTCTGGCTGTGTTTGGTCTGCTTGTCGTGGTTTGTTCTTGAGGAATCTGTGCACTGTATTTTTTTGAGTATCCGTTCTTCATGAATACAGAGGTAGTTCTCCTCTGTTTTCCGAAGTTCGTCTGTGCTGCAGTTTGTGGTGCCTCGTTGGAATAATATTCTGATACAGCTTTGTTTGTGTGTGTTGGGATGTTTGCTGGTGTAGTTAAGTATTTGGTCAGTGTTTGTTGGTTTTCTGTATACGCAGGTTTGTAGTTCTCTGTTGTCCTTTCTTTCGACTGTGACGTCCAGGAATGCGAGTTTGTTGTCTATTTCTTCCTCCTTAGTGAACTTTATGCCTGTGAGGGTGTTGTTGATGATGTTAAATGTCTCTTATATCTTATTTCGTTTTGTGATGACAAAGGTGTCATCTACGTAGCTGACCCAGATTTTTGGTTTGATGTTTGGTAGGGCTGTTTGTTGTACTATTTGCATTACTGCTTCAGCTATGACTCCTGATACCGGAGATCCCATGGGTATGCCATTGGTTTGTTTGTATATTATGTTGTTGAAAGTGAAGTGGGTGGTGAGGCACAGGTCCATTAGCTTCACAATGTTTTCGTTAGTAATGGAAGGTTAGCCACCAGGATACACGAACACCAGCTAGCCACAAAAAGAAATGTAGGAGACAACAGCTTCGCTTCACTTGGAGGTCGCCACTGATGATGTTACCTAGCCAGGTAATGAAACATCTGGATATCAAACGTACAGCTCAGCGAGCAAACTTACACACTTAAAGCGTATTCCCTGGTCAGTATGATGTCTGATTCGGCTTGTGAGCTGCTTGTGAATTCTGCGTGGTCTGGTACAGTTTGGCCAATATTGCTTTTGTGGGCCTATCGTGGGTTATGAGTTCTTTTCCCACAGTTCTTTTAAATGTTTCCCCTCTCACTCGAAACCTATGCCCTCTCGTTCTGCACTGCCCACCCCAGGGAAAATAACTTCAAAGTTTGTGAGGAGATGTGTAGCTCGGGTGCTCATTGTTGTGGTTCTGTTCGCCGTGCTGGGAATTTGTGTAGCAGACGTTTAATCCCCTGTCTAATTGACATCCTCAGTGCTTGGGGGCCTCTTGTGAAGCGCTTCTGTGATCTTTCCTCCGGCATTGGTAGTGGTTTGAATCTGCCGCTTCCGGTTGTCAGTTCCAGCTGTCCGTTGTAGTGGCCGGTATATTGGGTCCAGATCGATGTGCTTACTGATTGAATCTGTGGATGAGTGCCATGCCTCTAGGAATTCCCTGGT
>NC_057725.1:72674470-72699307 GCF_004010195.1 Chiloscyllium plagiosum | reverse complement strand
ATGAATGGGTGGATTCAGGCTTCCACAGACATAGGGGTTTGAATTTTTTCTTTCAGTTGGTGAATTTGAAAATTTGGGGAAAATTCCAGCTCTATCTTTCTTTCTCTCTCTCTTTCTCTCTCTCTCTCCCTTTGTGCTGGTTCAAAAGGTTGAGCTCTCTCTTTGTTGCTGGGTTCATGTTTTGGGGTTTTTCCTTTCCCTGGAGGCAATATCAAGTTAGGGGGATCTGATTTGCTGAATTTGCGTTTGACAAAGATGTTGCTATATTGGAAAAGTTGATGAGTATTAATAAAATAATGTGTTATTTTGATTGGTAGAGTTACAATTAAACCAATCTTTGTTCCTGATGATATTTTACCTGTATTGTAAGAATAAAGTTTGTTTTGTCAAAGTCAAGTAGTTTGACCAATCGAATCGCATCTGGAATGCAACACTTTCCACTTGCCTTTTAGTGACACACAGCTGGGGTTGAGGCGCTCTCCTTGATAGGTTTCAAGGCGGCTTAGTCTGGTCAAGAATGCTTGCTTGCTTTCAAATAGTGAGAGTGTGCAGCAGGCGGTATATTGTGAATGGTTTTTGCATGTGAGAGAGTGATACAGAGTGAGAAGAGGAGAGGACAGTTTAAATATTTGTCTGTGCCCGACTGTTTGATAGAAAGTGCTGCAGAGGGTAGATTGTTAAATGTTTTTGCGTAGGAGTGCACCACAAGGATATCAACAAAATTGCATGTGTGAGAGAGACAACACAGTACAGAGTGCAACGAGGGATATAGTTCATTTAAGATTTTTGTGTGACACAGAGAGAGTACAGCAGAGGGCAGATTATTAACGATTTGTGTGAGTGAGACAGAGTGGTACGGAGAGAGTCCAGCAGGGGAGAGATTATGAAATACTTTTGTGTGAACGAGTGTGTGAAGGACAGAAAGTGAAGCAGAGAGGATTGTATTAACCACCTATATATGTGTGTGTGTGAGGGAGAGAGAGACAATACAATGCGGACAGAGTGCAGTGGAGGGATGCACTTAATTTAAGGTTTGTATGTCATTCCAGTACAGGGAGGCTTTGACCTGTAGACACCACCATCCCCTCACCTTCCGCCTGGAATAGATACACCCTCCCCCACCCCCTCAGGTTCGCATCCTTCCTCATGGACTCAGCAAAAGACTCCAGATTACACACAGCCAAGGCAGGAGAGTGAGTAGCCCTACCTGACTCTGGATCTGATCGGGAAGCTTTCTGATTCACATCCATTGATTGAGACTGCGCTAACGATGTTGGTGGAGAACATTCGGGTCCAATTGCACATTCCCTCTACACAACATATTTTGGTGACCACGGCCCACATGTCAGAGCTTGATATCCAGTCAAAGGCTTGCCCCTGGGTCAGGTTGATGAGGCCATCACTAATGTAGGTGATCGTATCTCTGGGATCGTCCTGTCTGGCAGAGCACAGGTTTGGTTGGGGTGAATCACCCGTGCAAGAGCAGTTAGCTAGTTGGTGAGGACACACGAACATTTCTCTTGTAGAAAAAAAGGTTTCCCCACTCATATTCTATTTAAACCTTTCTCTCCCCCAGTTCTGACCTACCCCATCCTGGGGAAAAAAAACACCAGCCTACGACCCTCATGATGTTGCAAAGCTCAAATGTTAGTTTCTATTTTATGTTGATCCTAAGGTGATGCTTGAACAAAGCTGTTGTAATTTTCTTCAAAAGTAAAGTTATTGAGACTGAACCGTCAGGTCAAGTCACCATTTTCCCATCTCGCATGAGAGAGAGAGAGAGAGAGAGAGAGAGAGAGACGGGTGGCGATGGTTTAACCTGAGGGTCCCCACACTTCAATAGAGTGCGAGATGGTGAGAAGGAGAGTCCTTCGTGTTAACCTCAGCCAATGCAGGAATTAAACCAATACCGTTGGCCTCATTTTTTTTTACAAACAAGCCTCCACCCAACTGACATAACCAGCCTCCAACAGTGAAAGAACTTGTCATGTTTCTGTGAAACAGAGTTCTGAAGCCATTTTGAGAATAATTTTCAAATTCAGCAGAAATGATAAGTGGTGACAGTGTGATGGATTGATGAAGCATATAACATCTGATCTCGCAGAGTTAAATCTTAACGGACCCCAATTAATAAGGACTTAGCCGTAACTCTGTCCATGACTGTGTGGTTCATGGAGATGAACAGGCAGTGTCTGATAAACATGCTCAATATAAAAGCGTTCAGATCTGCAGTGTGATTTAGAGAGATGCTGTGGACTGCAGTATCATTCCCTTTCCAATCACGAATCCGGAAAATCAGATAAAATTAACTACAAATTGCAATTTGGGTAAAACATTGAGACATCCTTGCAGGGCAGTATGTGACGTACCAGAAGACATGTGCTCTGGCTTCCAGCCCATAACCGCCGAGTGCCAATTGGTGAGTTTGTTCATTTGGACTCTGCGAAAGGGCTGAGTCACTGAGCCCACTGAAGCAACGTTGTTCCAAATCACTCAAATAGAACACAACAAACAGTTGCTCCTGTCCTGGCAGGAAATATTGGAACAGTCAGTCAGTGATGCTGTTCATTCCCAAACAAGGCTGCTGTCCCACTCCCAGCTCTGCCGTCCATTCCCCATCAACAACATCCACATTTGGTGCCATGTTCATTTTGCGCATCGGGACACCAATGCTGATGGTGATCCGTTGATTTAGGTTTATGGGAAATACAACATTCAGGCATTAGAATCACCAGCACTCACTGCTGGTCTGCCCTTAGGTTTCTTTTATTCAGACAGTTTCTTCAGAGATGTCACTATATACATCTGGAGAAGGTGGGACTGATGCAGGGCCATCTATCTCAGAGGTAGGGACACTACCACTGTGCAACAAGAGCTCCTATCAGATTTGCTGCTTATTAATTAATTAAATAATTGGCGTGAGTGGAGCTCTGCGCCAGCTCTCTGAATCTGGGCTGAGTTGCCACGGAAAAAAAGTGTTTTGCTCATTCTTTGGTGCTCCTCTGCAGCCACGTGTTGCAACCTACAGTGATACCTTTACATCGAGCCTCCTCCTAGATAGTGCTCCTGACTGATCCTTTTTACCGTCAGGTACCCGATCTGAAACACAGCACATAGTTCCTGTCTGTTGGCCATGAGGGTTTCCGCTCTCTCTCAGCATGCTGCCTGTATTTTATCAGAATCTGACCAATCTCTGGGACATGGCTGACTCACGCCGGGTCTTCCCGCCGTCAGGAGTAGCGGCTATCGTCAGGTGTCCATTGCTCAGGGAGCTGTAAGTCTACCATTGATGGATTGAGAGGATGGTGGAGGAGAGGGCCATGGATGCAGGGCCGACTAGAGTCAGGGACATGCTGGGTGCTTGGAACCTGGGCTGGATGCTACTGCCAGCAGGGCGGTGATGGACATCCAGCTCACGGCCACTGCCATCCGACTTCAAAAACAATGATGCTCAGACCTGACACCAGGCACCAGCTGAAGGATGCTCAGTTATGCGGTGGGATCCGGTCTTTGTGTATTTCTGCTTGGGCAGAATTTCACGTTGGCCCCAATGTACCCATACCTCCCTTGGGTGACATGCTGGCTCAATGGTTAGCACTGCTGCCTCACAGCGCTAGGGACCAAGGTTCGATGCCATCCTCGGGCGACTGTCTATGTGGAGTTTGCACATTCTCCCTGCGTCTGACTGGGTTTCTCTCGAGTGATCCAATTTCCTCCCACAGTCCAGGCTGGTGCAGGCTGGTGGACTAGCTGTATTAAAGTACCCTTAAGGTCCAAGGATGTGCAGGTTAGATGGGCTAGCCATGGGAAATGCAGGGTTACAGGGATTGGGTAAGGGTGTGGGAATGGGTGGGATGCTCTTCAGAGGATCAGTGTGGGCCCAGTTGCCTGCTTCCACACTGTAGACCTTCTCTGATTCTTGGTGCCTGTACCCCACAACCTGAGCTGCCTCTGGAATATGTGTTATGCGTCTTTTCACCTCATGAAATGGCGGTTCTTGTATAGTCCGCTACTGCACACCATTCACCTCGATGCTTCTGCCCGCCAGCTGGAGACGCCTTGGCATGGTTATTATCCACAGGGCGCAGGAATCCCCAGTGAAGAGTACTCTATATGGCCGTTCTCCCTCTATCCATCAGGTACCTGGGATGGACAGTGTTGCACGCAGCAGACCCGTATTACTGAAGATTGCTGTAGTTCACGGACTTCCAACACAACTGTTTACTTTATGATGTTGTGGGGTCAATGGACCATGTGAATATTGATTGTGAGCATTTACACTTCCTCTTTAGTTATTTGAAAACAACTTGTGTCTTTGGATCCACTTCAGCCCCACGTTCCAGATCTTTGGGAATCCAGTGTGGAGGGGTGTCAACAGATCGGAGGAGCTCCTTGTAGGTCTATTCCTGGACGTGATCAGGCTGGCCATTAACAGGTCCACGCAGAGGGCCATATAGAGGGTTGTCTCTGGTGATTGCCTGCCCCGCTTCCACCGTCACGTTTAAGCTTGAACGTCTCTGGAGAAGGAGTACATGGTGGCCATCAATGCTCTCGAAACTTCTAACAAGAAGTGTACATTGACAAGTGTAGACTGCTTTATTTCCCCCTCCATTTCCATTTGATTTAGTCCCCTCCTTCTCTCCCCAGCACCAAAGCCTCACCTTTCTTAAACATTGCCCTTAACAATCCTTGCTTGGTCATATAAACATTGGTAACGTGGGGGTCTCCTGGTGGTGGAAGAAATTTTAAAAATCTATTCACAAAGGAATCTTCCTTTCGGTCTGTCTATGACTCAATGGGTGTGGTGCTGAAAAAGCATAGCAGGTCAGGACGCATCTGAGGAGCAGGAAAATCGACGTTTCTGGCATAAGCCCTAAATCAGGAATGAGGTCGAGGATTTGAGAGATAAGTATGAGGGGGATGGTTGCTGGGGAGATTGTAGATGGGAGTTTGATAGGTAGATTAATCTGGGGGTGGAAGTGATGGGTCGAAGGCGGGCGCATCAGATGGGTGGGAAAGAAGGAAGATGGACAGATAGGACAGGTCAGGGGGCGGTGTCAAGTTGGTGGCTTGGGAGTGGGATAAGGTGGAGGGAAGGGAAAAGAGGAAACTGATGAAATCCACATTAATCCTGAGTGGTTGCAGGGTTCCAAGGTGGAAGTTGTTCTTCCTCTTGACATTAGGTGGTAAGGGATTGGCGATGGAGGAGGCTTAGGACTTGCATGTTCTTGGTGGAGAGGGAGGGGTGTTAAAATGGTTGGCCATGTGGTGGTGGGATTGGTTGGTGCGGGTGTCCCAGAGATGTTTCTCTGAAACGATCTGCAAGTTGGCGTCCTGTCTCCCAGATGTAGAGGAGGCCAATCGGGTGCAATGGATACAATAGATAACGCGTGTGAAAGTACAGGTAAATTTCTGTTCCTTCAGGTTTGGGATGAATATGATCAGCAAACTCCACTCTGACTGGGTTTGATAATGTCTTCGCTAAGCATTACATTCACTTGTGTGACTTTGTGAGGATTAAGTCTGGAGGGCTGTTATTTTATGGGGACTGCATTTCCTACTTGCTCTTCATGTACAATAGTATTAGACCTCCCCAACCTATCCCTGCATATGTCCTGATACTGGTGCAACAAATGTTTCAACTCGCATCTTTCCTGGTGCTTTCTTAAATCACCAACACTGTGACTCTATGTGTCCCACTTCATTACAGTCGAAACACCTGAGGACGTTCACTTTCTTTTCACCCTCTTGGGCTTCTATTTTCACCTGTGGTGAATTAATACCAGTGTGCTCTAACCATTGTTTTGTACTGAAGGATCTCCCATTCTCCCAATTTCTTTCCCTGACAGGAAGCTACAGAATAAATCTCACCTTATGGACTAATGCTATCTCTGCTATCTGCTATCTCTGCGGCTCTTCTTACTTAGAATCACAGAGTCATAGAGTCATATGGCATGGAAACAAACTCTTCAGTCCAAACAGTCCATGCAGAACATAATCCCAAAGAAAACTTGTCGCACCCGCCCATATCTCTCCAAACGTTTCCTATTCACATGCTTTACCAAGTGCCTTTTAAACATCGTAATTATGTCCACATCCAGCACTTAAAGTCATAGAGTCATAGAGATGCACAGCACGAAAACAGACCCTTCGGTCCAACTTGTCCATGCCGACCAGATTTCCCAACCCAATCGGGTCCCACCTGCCAGCATCCGGCCCATATCCCTCTCAACCCTTCCTATTCATATGCCCATCTAAATGTCTTTTAAATGTTGCAATTGTGCCAGCCTGCACCACTTCCTCTGGCAGCTCATTATAGATACATACCACCTTCTGTGTGAAAAGGTTGACCCTTAGGTCTCTTTTACGTCTTTCCCCTCTCACCCTAAACCTATGCCCTCTAGTTCTGGACTCCCCCAGCCCAGGAAAAATACTTTGTCTATTTATCCTTTCGATGCCCTTCATGATTTTATAAATCCCTAAAATGTCACCCCTCAGCCTCCGATGCAACAGGCTAAAATACCCCCACCTGTTCGCCATCTTCCTATAGCTCAAATCCTCCAACCCTGGCATCATCCTTGTAAATCTTTTCTGAACCCTTTCAATTTTCACTACATTCTTCCAATAGGAAGGAAACCAGAATTGCACACAATATTCCAAAAATGGCCGAACAAATGTCCTGATTGGTTTGGTACTGGAAAAGCACAGCAGGTTAGGCAGCATCTGAGGAGCATGAACATCAACACTTCGGGCATGAGCCCTTCATCAGGAATGAGAATTCTCTGACCACTAAAGGAAAGCATACCAAACGCCTTCTTTCCTCTCCTATCTAACTGCGAATCCACTTTCAAGGAGCTATGAACCTGCACTCCAAGGCATCTTTGTTCAGCAACACTAGGACCTTTCCATTAAGTGTGTTAGTCCTGCTAAGATTTGCTTTCCCAAAATGCAGCACCTCGCATTTATCTAAATTAAACGTCATCTGCCACTTCTCAGCCCATTGGCCCATCTGATTAAGATCCCATTGTAAACTGAGGTAACCATCTTCGCTCTCCACTGCACCTCAAATTTCAGTGTCATCTGCAAATTTACTAAATATGCCTCTTATGTTCACATCCAAATCATTTATATAAATGATTCCCTAGCTTCCCATAGAGTTCTAGATTACGCTTGTTCAGATCCAGGTGATTAATCTACTTTTATGTGTTTCAAGACATCCAGCACCTCCTCCTCTGTAATATAGACATTATTCAAGATGTCAACATCTATTTCTCTACATTCTACATTTCACATGTCCTTTACTACAGTAAACACTGATGCAAAATACTCGTTTAGGATCTTCTGCTGCCACCTTGCTGATCGTTGAGGGGCCCTATTCTCTCCCCAGTTACACTTTTGTCCTTAACGTATTTGTAAAAACCCTTTGGATTCTTCTTAGCTCTATTTGCCAAAGCTATCTCATGTCCCCTTTTTGCCCCTTTGATTCTCTCTTAAGAATACTCCTACTGCCTTTATACTCTTCTAAGGATTCACTCGATCTATCTTTTCTGTACCTGACATATGCTTCCTTCTTTTTTCTTTACCAAATCAATAATTTCTTTCATCATCCAGCATTCCTTAAAACTATCAGCCTTTTCTTTCACCCTAACAAGAATATACGGTTTCTGGACGCTCATTATCTCATTTATGACGTCTTCCCATTTTTCAGACGTCCCTTTACCTGAGAACATCTGCCCCCAATCAGCTTATGAAAGATCAAATCCCCGACCATAACCACCCTAATATTCTTACAGACAGCTGATATCTCCTTACAAGTTTGTTTCTCAATTTCCCTCTGACTATTAGGGGACAAGAACACAATCCCAACATGATTATCAACCCTTTCTTATTTCTCAGTTCCACCCAAATATCTTCCCAGGATGTATTTCCGGGAATATCCTCCCTCAGCTGTAATGCAATCCCTTATCACAAATGCCCTCCTCTCTCCTCCTCCTCTGTTACATCCCCTTCTGTCCTTCCTGTAGCATTTGTATCCTGGAACATTAAGCTGCCAGTGCTATCCATTTCTGAGCCATGCTTCTGTAATTGCTATGATATCCCAATCCCATGTTCCTAACTATGCCCTGAGTTCATCTGTCTTCCCTGTTATGCCTCTTGCATTGAAATAAATGCAGTTAAATTTCTCAGTCCTACCATGTTCTCTGCTTTGTCCCTGCCCTGCCTGACTGTTTGTCTCAATGATTTTCTCAACTGTACCAGTCACAGATTGATCTCTTGCCTCACTATCTCTCTGGGTCATACCCCCCTCCATCTTACTGGTTTAAATTCCCCCGAGCAGCTCTTGCAAATCTCCCAGCCAGTATATTTGTCCCGTTCCAATTTAGGTGCAATCTGTCCTTCTTGTACAGCTCACTTCTACCCCAAAGCAGCTTCCAATGATACAAAAATGTGAATTCTTCTCCCATAACGCCTGTGCCACGCATTCATCTGCTCTATTCTCCTATTCCTACCCTCACTAGCTTGTAACACAGACAGTATTCCAGGTATTACTACCCTCGAGGATCTCCTTTTTAAATTCCTCCCTAACTTTCTATATTCTTCCTTCAGAATCTCATGCTTTTCCCTTCCTATGTCGTTGGCTCCAATGTGTTCAAAAGACCTCCTGATGGCCCCTCTACCCCTTTGAGAACATTTTCAAGCCCTCTGAGACATCCTTGATCCTGGCACCAGGGGAGCAGCACACCATTCTGATTTTACGCTGCTGGCCACAGAAACGTCTGTCTGTGCCTCGGAATAGAGATTCCCCTAACACAATTGATCTCTTGGAAGCCGACGTATCCCTCATTACATTTGAGCCAGTCTCGTGTTACTTTCCCCTGAGAATCTATCACCAAGTACATCTTCAGATTTCTGTTCAACCGCTTCAGTTATTTTCATCTCTAGAATGTTTTAATTACTCCAGCAGAGTAATCTCTTTTAAAGCATCATATGTCTTGTCTATTTTTAAGACACTCACTCATCTTTCAAAATTGTTATGTTTAATTCTTTCAACCTCCCATAAGTCTGACCTGGTTCCTCATTTATGTTTCAGAACTGCTGCCCATATGCTTCTGGTACCAATTCATAGGCAGACAAAATAGTCTGTTTGATATTTGCATAATCTTTTGACCCCCCCCCCCCTCCCCACCCCTCATCTGACAGCGCTGCAAACACCTCATCAGCTCTGCCTATTCTGTGCTGTATTGTTCTATGTTCTATGTTCTATGTTCTATGTTCTATGTTCTATGTTCTAAATTCCCGCGAGCAGCTCTTGCTCATCTCCCAGCCAGTATATTTGTCCCGTTCCAATTTAGGTGCGATCTGTCCTTCTTGTACTGCTCACTTCTACCCCAAAGCAGCTTCCAATGATACAAAAATGTGAATCCTTCTCCCATAAAGCCTGTGCCACGCATTCATCTGCTCTATTCTCCTATTCCTACCCTCACTAGCTTGAAACACAGACAGTATTCCAGGTATTACTACCCTCGAGGATCTCCTTTTTAAATTCCTCCCTAACTTTCTATATTCTTCCTTCAGAATCTCATTCTTTTCCCTTCCTATGTCGTTGGCTCCAATGTGTTCAAAAGACCTTCTGCTGGCCCCTCTCCCCCTTTGAGAACATTTTCAAGCCCTCTGAGACATCCTTGATCCTGGCACCAGGGGAGCAGCACACCATTCTGATTTTTCGCTGCTGGCCACAGAAACGTCTGTCTGTGTCTCGAAATAGAGATTCCCCTAACACAATTGATCTCTTGGAAGCCGACGTATCTCTCATTACATTTGAGCCAGTCTCGTGTTACTTTCCCCTGAGAATCTATCACCCCGTACATCTTCAGATTTCTGTTCAACCACATCAGTTATTTTCATCTCTAGAATGTTTTAATTACTCCAGCAGAGTAATCTCTTTTAAAGCATCATATGTCTTGTCTATTTTTAAGACACTCACTCATCTTTCAAAATGGTTATGTTTAATTCTTTCAACCTCCCATAAGTCTGGCCTGGTTCCTCATTTATGTTTCAGAACTGCTGCCCATATTTTTCTGGTACCAATTCATAGGCAGACAAAATAGCTTGTTTGATATTTGCATAATCTTTTGACCCCCCCACCCCACCCCCTCATCTGACAGCGCTGCAAACTCACCAGCTCTGCCTACCAGCTGAGTCTGATCTAGCATTACCTATAAGTTTTCTGGCCACTCTATCTGCCGAGCCAATTTTTCAATGAAATAACAAAGAAAGCTTTGACATATTTCTCATTGAAAAGTGGAAGTATTTTCACATATTTGTATACATCCCTACCTTCTCCACTAATTAAACTTTTGTGCCTATTTCACAACTTGTGAAGTTCAAACACTCTCTCTCTCTTCTCTCACTTTCTCTGCTAAGTATCTTCTCTCCCTTTCTTTCTCCTCTAAATCAAGCTGCTTCATGTACAACTGAATTTTAGCCATGTCCAGGGATTCTAATGGTTTTCCCAACACAGTTAAATGTCAAGTTGTTTCAGTAACAACTTCATCTTTATTCAGAGACTAATGGCAATTCCACCGACAGTTTGACCACAATTGCAACAGTTGTTCTTCGCTCACTTTTTGTCAAACTCCCAAAGTCACTTCCTCCACACCCTAGAACCATTTAGTAACTGAAAGTGCCATTTCTCTCACTTTTAATCGAACCAAATACAAGTCGTAGAAATTATGCAACTTTTTCTGCCCTAAGTTTACTTAAAGTTCTAGAACATTAATCCCCACGTCTATTTAAATATGCTAGAACCCTTTGTACCCCCAAATCTGGCCAAATCCTGGACCTGATTCATCCAGATCCATCTAAATCTCTTCAAATCCCAGGCGAGCCCCTTATCTGTTATGACATAGAGTTTAAAACTCCTCTGAAAATTAAAATGGAAATACACAGAAAAACTCTGCTAAAAGTGTGTGAGGAAAGAGAACCTCTGGTTTCCACCATTTAAGGAAAAAACAACAATTTATTTTTCGAACGTTTAAAGTGATCACTAATCAAAAACTAACTATTAAATAATCCGAGCCCACTTTTCTTATCTAACCACTACCTGCCCCATCTCTATAAAATGCTACTACAATAAGATATTTCTTAAATATTAAAACAACATAACCTCTCACAGTCCATACAGTCTCTTCTGCTGTCTCCTGGCCAGCCTTCGGAACCTTACCCTTCCCTCTGACCTTCCCATTCTGCTGTCTTCCTGCCGGCCTTCTGAACCTGTCCCTTCCCTTTGACTGGCCCATTCGGCTGCCTTCTCCCTGGGCTGTCTTCTTAATCTTTACTGCTTTTACTGTTAAAGGTCCTTTGATAGGTCGTGTCTACGGAGATTTTCTTTGAAACAAGATGTTTATTTCTTCAGATGGCAGTTCCTCTGAATAATTTTCAAAATTATTATTCCCTCTCTTTGGCCTGTTTTGTCAATACATAAAATTCAACTCAAGTGGATTTTAGTATCCAGGGCATGGTGTAATTTAATTCGTTAAATCCAAATTGTTGACAATACAGTAACCAAAACGTAGGGATCCATTTAGCATGTATCTATTTTGCCACCGATAGCCTCTTAGCTGTTCTATATACTGGCAACTGTTACGTCAAATTCAAAAAGCACGTTCTGCCTGGTCTACTGGAAGCAAATTGATAGACTTTTATTTTGTCTGAAAAAGGACATGGAGGTATTCCAACGAAGGTTCACCAAACTGATTCTGGGATAGGGGAACTGTCATGTGAGGAGAGACTGGGCTTGTTTCTGCTGTAATTTCGAAGAATGAGAGAGCATCTCATAGAAAAATATAAAATCCTGATGCGAGTGGCCAGACTAGATGCGGGAAGAATGTTCCCGTTGGTGTGCAGTCCTGAGTTAAGGAACACATACTAAAAATAAGGGGAGGCTTTTCAGGATTGACATGAGAAAGATTTTCTTCACTCAGTTCATTAGATAAATTCTCATGTAGTTGAATGTGGCTCTTGTGGCTAAAGGGATGAAGGGGTTGGGAGAGAAAGAAGGAATGGGACATTGAGATGGCATGACCAGCCATGATCGTATTGAATGATCGTGCAGGCTTCATGGACCAAATGGCCTCATCCTGCACCAAATCGCTTTGTTGCTATGTTTCACTTTATCAACTCTGCAGGTATATATCCTCAAATAAATTCAAAAGAATCAATCAGCAATGTCGAATCTGCCAGATTAATTTGAACTGTTCAATTTGCCCTGCTATATCTGATTGAATAACTACTTTCAACAATTTCCCACTGGCATGGTCAACTAATTGGTCTCTGCTCCCTGATTTCTGTCTCCCTTTTATAATGTGGGGCTTCCACCTGCTCGCTTCCAATGCACTGGGGTTGAGCCATGAATTACCAGGAAGAGCAATCCAGAATTGGATGGTAAATCTCATTCACACCCAGATAGTGACGCTTTCTCCATTCTCCATCAGGATGAATGATTTGTTTAGTGGATGAAAGATTTTGAATAATCTATGGCCAAAGCAATGGAATTGAATCTACATTGTTGCCGACATCTTGGTTTTGAAACAATGATGGCGATGGACTGTGTCCATCCTGTACACTGTCCATTGTCCTCACGTATTCCAATACTCAAATACACATGACAATAAAATCTAATTCTAGTTCTAATTCTAACATCAAATCTCTCGGGAGCCAACTGGATTATCTAAACAAATACATTATTTACAGACATTTAGCAAATATACTCAGGTATGGTTTGTTTTGGATACATCTGATTAAAACCAGTAGTTGGCAGTGACATTAAATAATTCAGTAAGGTAATATTTCCAGCTGGAAAGTGAGGGTTTGAAGTCCCGGCATTGAACGGATCCCCACAGGACAGGCGATTGGAACGCTTCTCAGGCAGAACGCCCTCAGCCTGCCCTTGACTTAGGTCTCATTACCCAGTTCCTTCACGTCAATGCTTTCCATATCATACCATTTCCCTAATAGTAATCTATCATTGTCGGTTTGAATGTGGCACTACAAACTCCAGAAGGTAGTGTGCTCTCCTGACACTTGTGTTCACACGCAATTACACCAGAGATAACAGTACTCTTCAAGTACAATTACAGCTTCAATCCTGGTTAGAGAACCCAGTCTGGTTGTGATGACAGAAATCAATTTGCTGCAGTATTGGCATGGGCAATATGTTTGATTGCTCTTGAACACAAACACTGACCAAACTTGGACCATGTATGGTGTGTGTACATCTGAAGCACAAGGACAGACAAAATGTCAGAGTATTATTCAGGATGATAGGAAGCTATTCCTGCGGATAGATGCAGGGATTTTATAACTTGCTACGTGCACTAATCACTTCTTGATTATGCTGTCTGAAACTGCTTCACAGTAACATGGATGGACATTTTGGTTGGCATTGTCCAACCTGAGCCCAAGTCATGTCTCTGCACTATAGGACTATCACTCTATGACTCTGATTCACAAACGTTTCAAACATAATTTAGCCAGTGCTACTGTCTGCATTTCATGCTGGTTAAAATGTAATTGCACAGAACATTCAGCAATTTGCTGAGTTCCCTTGCAGCAATGATCGCGTCCTTTCCCGTCCAAACACAAACATACATACACGCAAACACACAGACCAACACACACACAGACAGACATAGAGACCCACACACACCCACACAAAGCCACATACACACAGACACACGCATACACAGGCACTCACGCACACATTCACACACGCGCTCGCGCACACGCACATAAACAAAATCCACCGGGAAGTATCTACAAATTGTTTATACACCCAACAATTTTATTTACACATTTTTCTGAATTTGCTGAATGCCATAACCTCCGCTGTCAAAATGTTCTGTTCAGACGTGTTTCATTAATTAATTCAGGAGACTTCTATTCGATGACTGGGACAGAATGTTTTTGCCCATGAAAATGTGGTGGTAGCTACTTTCTTAAATCATTCCAAGGGGATTCAGCATCAGCAAAGCCACTAAATGTCTAAAAGCGTGATGTAGGTGATTTCTTATTGGAGTTGGAAATTGCTTGGCATTTGTGTGGTGTAAATTCTAATTCCAATTGTCAGCCCAGACCTGGAAGTTACTGGAACTTGCTGCAGTGTGTCACGGATCATTTCAGGATCTGAAGAGTTATTTGTGCTGCTGAACATTATGTAATTATTAGAGAACACTCTGACCTGTGACATTATCATTCAGGGAAGGTCAGTTATACAGTTACTGCAGATATTTAGGCCTCTTACATGACCTTGAAGAACACTGACCTCAACAACCAGAAACATTTGTGTGGATCTGGAGTCACATGTGGCCCAGACCAGGTAACGATGACAGTTTACTATCCCCAAAGGGTATTATTGAACCAGAAGGATTTTACACTAATTGACAATGGTTCCTTGGTCAGCATTAGTGTTATAATTGCATATATTTATGAAATTTAAATTTTGTTATCTGTCACGTTAGGATTTGACATCGGTCCACGATAATACTTCTGAAGTATCTCCGTAAGAGCTGATTTGATGGTTGATTTTCCACTGATTAAGAATGTGATTTGAAAATTCTGTTCCAATTAGTTTTAAGTTTTAAGAATTGTTATTTATTGTTTAGTGAAATACTCATTTTGTTAACTTTGGGACCTAGAAAATGGAAATGCAGACAGACTAATCAAAAACTCCTTATGAATGTGTAAAGAGGCCCTTCGGCCCATCAAGTGCACATTGACCTTCTGAAGAGCACCATCCAGACGCAATCCCAGTCGCCCCACCTTTACCCTGGCGAACCCACTTGGTTTACATATCATAGAACACAACAGAACAATTTAGAATGACCACATCATCTAACTTGCACATTTGGGACAGTGGGTGGAAATCGATGAACTTAGAGGAAAACCATACAAGTATGATGAGAATGTGCACACTTCACACAGACAGTCAACAAAGGCTGCAATTGAACCCGGTCCCTGGTAATGAGCAGCAATAGTGCTAACCACTGAGCCACTGTGCCATCCTAACTGAGAGTGGTTAACCTCATTAATTTGAATTCACTATGAACAATTGTGAAACTTCACAGTTTGCATTTGATCAGGAATGGTTAGCGTCTTTGCTCAGTGGGAAGTTTGAAGGAACTATGGGTGAGAAGAGTGAATTGATTTCCCATGCTAAAGAATGAAGTAAGTCGAAAGAAATAAGAATAATTTACACGTGTTATAACGATTTAGTTAAGAACGCTATAGTTTACTTATTCTGA
Source organism: Chiloscyllium plagiosum (assembly GCF_004010195.1). Classification (NCBI taxonomy): domain Eukaryota; kingdom Metazoa; phylum Chordata; class Chondrichthyes; order Orectolobiformes; family Hemiscylliidae; genus Chiloscyllium; species Chiloscyllium plagiosum. The sequence goes on along the minus strand of NC_057725.1, from coordinate 72,684,005 downwards.
AAGGACTTTGCAATGTGTCGATCAGCAAGACAGGAAATTGAAAACCAGTGTTCAGGAAATGCGTTTTGCCCTATCTCAGTAAGAATGGGAACAGCATGAGGAAGGGAAAATCCAAAAAGGAAAGCAATGACCTTGCGCTCAGCCTCTCTTCTGCAGACGTATATATGATGTGAGTGGCTTTTGGAGATTTAGGGAGATTAAAAGTGGACAAATCCCAAGATGGAAAACGAGTTGTAACCAAGGAGAAGAGGGAAGAAATTACAAGGATTCTGGTCAAGCCTTTAATTCCTCTCCAGCCCCAGGGGAGGTGCCAGAGGACTGCAGGGCAGCTGATGTGTCGTCCACCTTTCAAGAAGGGATAAACCAGGATATACAGCCCAGTGAGTGTCACTTCAGTGTGAGGAAACTACTGGAGAAACATCCAAAGAAGGGAATTAATCTTCCTTTGAGAGGCAGAGTTTGATTATGGATAGTGAGCACGGCTTTGTCAGTGGGGGATCATGCCTAACACTGCAAGTTTGAAGATGTGGTGCCAATCAAAACTGGCTACTTTGTTGTAAAAGAGCAAACTCTGGAGAAACTCAGCAGGCCTGACACAACTGTGACAAAGAAAATAGAATTCATTTTTCTGGTCCAAATGACTCCTTTCACGCACTCTTCTGAAGAAGAGTTATATTGGATTCAAAAGATTAGCTCTGTATTTTGCTCCAAGACACTGCAAGGTTTGCCGAATTTCTCCAGCACTTTATGTTTTCATTTCGGATTTCGAGTGTCCCCATCATTGTGCTTGTTGAGAGCTGTTGGAGATATATTCGTCCAGGCAAGTGAGCACTGTTCCATCACACTCCTGCGGTTAGCCTTGTGGATGGTGGAGAGGCTTTCTCAGTCACGAGATGAGTTACTCACTACAGTATTATTTCCCTCTGACCTGCTCTTGCAGTCACTGTATTTATATGGTGAGTTCAGTTCATTTGCGGCTCAACAGTAACTCCCAGACTGTTGATCACAGGGGATTCAGCATCAGCAAAGCCACTAAATGTCTAAAAGCGTGATGTAGGTGATTTCTTATTGGAGTTGGAAATTGCTTGGCATTTGTGTGGTGTAAATTTTAATTCCAATTGTCAGCCCAGACCTGGAAGTTACCGGAACTTGCTGCAGTGTGTCATGGATCATTTCAGGATCTGAGGAGTTACTTGTGCTGCTGAACATTATGTAATTATTAGAGAACACTCTGACCTGTGACATTATCATTCAGGGAAGGTGAGTTATACAGTTACTGCAGATATTTCGGCCTCTTACATGACATTGAAGAACACTGACCTCAACAACCAGAAACATTTGTGTGGATCTGGAGTCGCATGTGGCCCAGACTAGGTAACGATGACAGTTTGCTATCCCCAAAGGATATTATTGAACCAGAAGGATTTTTACACTAATTGACAATGGTTCCTTGGTCAGCATTAGTGTTATAATTGCATATATTTATGAAATTTAAATTTTGTTATCTGTCACGTTAGGATTTGACATCGGTCCAACGTAATACTTCTGAAGTATCTCCGTAAGAGCTGATTTGATGGTTGATTTTCTACTGATTAAGAATGTGATTTGAAAATTCTGTTCCAATTAGTTTTAGGTTTTAAGAATTGTTATTTATTGTTTAGTGAAATACTCATTTTGTTAACTTTGGGACAAGGAAAATGGAAATGCAGACAGACTAATCAAAAACTCCTTATGAATGTGTAAAGAGGCCCTTCGGCCCATCAAGTGCACATTGACCTTCTGAAGAGCACCATCCAGACGCAATCCCAGTCGCCCCACCTTTACCCTGGCGAACCCACTTGGTCTACATATCATAGAACACAACGGAACAATTTAGAATGGCCACATCATCTAACTTGCACATTTGGGACAGTGGGTGGAAATCGATGAACTTAGAGGAAAACCATACAAGTATGATGAGAATGTGCACACTTCACACAGACAGTCAACAAAGGCTGCAATTGAACCCGGTCCCTGGTATTGAGCAGCAATAGTGCTAACCACTGAGGCACTGTGCCACCCTAACTGAGAGTGGATAACCTCATTAATTTGAATTCACTATGAACAATTGTGAACCTTCACAGTTTGCATTTGATCACAAATGGTTAGCGTCTTTGCTCAGTGGGAAGCTTGAAGGAACTATGGGTGAGAAGAGTGAATTGATTTCCCATGCTAAAGAATGAAGTGAGTCGAAAGAAATAAGAAAAATGTACACGTGTTATAACGATTTAGTTAAGAACGCTATAGTTTACTTATTCTGAAAGGACTTTGCAATGTGTCGATCAGCAAGACTGGAAATTGAAAACCAGGGTTCAGGAAATGCGTTTTGCCCTATCTCAGTAAGAATGGGAACAGCATGAGGAAGGGAAAATCCAAAAAGGAAAGCAATGACCTTGCGCTCAGCCTCTCTTCTGCAGACGTATATATGATGTGAGTGGCTTTTGGAGATTTAGGGAGATTAAAAGTGGACAAATCCCAAGATGGAAAACGAGTTGTAACCAAGGAGAGGAGGGAAGAAATTACAAGGATTCTGGTCAAGCCTTTAATTCCTCTCCAGCCCCAGGGGAGGTGCCAGAGTACTGCAGGGCAGCTGATGTGTCGACCACCTTTCAAGAAGGGATAAACCAGGATATACAGCCCAGTGAGTGTCACTTCAGTGTGAGGAAACTACTGGAGAAACATCCAAAGAAGGGAATTAATCTTCCTTTGAGAGGCAGAGTTTGATTATGGATAGTGAGCACGGCTTTGTCAGTGGGGGATCATGCCTAACAAATTTGATGTGGAATTTTTGAAGAGCTGGCCAGGTCTGTATATGAAGGTAGGGCAATTAATGGTGTTTCTAAGGATTTCAGGAATGTCTTTGACATGGGAGGTTGATAATGATAGTAATAGCACATGGCATCCGGAGTAACTTGGCAAGTTGGGTTCAAAATTGGCTCAGTCAGAGGAGGCAGAGCATATTGAGAGAAGACAGTTTGTGTCTTTGAAGGCTGGTGCCCGGTGAGATTCCACAGGGGTCATTTCTGGGTCCCTTATTGTTTGTGAAATTCATAAATGATGTCAACGAGAGGACGGCGGTGAGGGGGATGATGGTGTACCGCAGATAAGGTTGGGGATGTTGAATACGTTTGTGGATGACACAAATATCGACAGGGTGATTGGCAGTGCAGAAAACAGTCTCAGATGAGAGATAGATATAGACAGATTTGTGAGAGATAGATATAGACCAGATAATCTCACAGATTGGTCAGCTGGGCAGACCAGTCACAGATGGAATCTGACCCTAATAAATGTGAGGTGATGCACTTTGGTAGAAGTTACAAGACAATGGAACATTCAATGAAGACACTAGGAAGCTCAGAGAAACTGCACGATATTGAGATGCTTACTAACAGATTCCTGAAGACAGCAGGACAGATTAATAGAGCAGTTAAGAAGGCAGAGAAGAAACATGTTTTTCCCAGTTGAGACATTCATTATAAGAGTAGGGATGTCCTGTTGGAGCTGTACAGGAGTTAAGTGTAAGCCACATTTGGAATATTGTGTGCAGTTCTGGTTACTGCACCATCACGAAGATGGGATTACATTGGAGGGATTGCAGAGGAGATTCATCAGAGTGTTGTTTCGGCTGTCACAATTTATGTATGAAGGAGGCTGGATAAGCTGTGGTTACTTTCTTTAGAGCAGATATCAGGTTATGTAAGAATAGTATTGCCATATAAGAATAATTTCACAGAAGGTGGTTTGTACGTGAAATAATCTGCCAGAAGTGGGATCATATTAAGCTGAAAAGCAGGCGGTTTAGAGAGTACATGAGGAAAACCCTTCACACGTGGAGATGGTAGGGGCCGACACTGCTCTGCCCAGGAGGGGATTCGAGATGGGAAACCTCACAATCTTTAAAAAGGACATGGATGAGCACTTGAAATGTTATCATATTCAAAGGGATAAGCAAAATGCTGGAAATGGGGACGAATGTAAATTTAAACTCATTTGGTTGGGACAAACATAGAACATAGAACGTTACAGCACAGTACAGGCCCTTCAACCCTCAATGTTGCGCCGACCTGTGAAACCCATCTATCTGAAGCCCATCTATCCGACAGGATTCCATTTACATCCATGTGTTTACCCAATGACAATTTAAATGCCCTTAAACCTGACGAGTCTACTACAGTTGCAGGCAGTGCTTTCCATGCCTCTACAACTTTCTGAGTAAAGGAACTGCCTCTGACAACATGATAGGCCAATGGGCCTCTTGTTTTCTATATGAATCTGCCATTCTTTAGTTGTGAAGTTAAGATTCTGATGTTAATTTCGTTTTATATTTGTTACGTAGTGTAAGTTGTAGTCGTAGATTTAATCAGTATGAGACTCAGGTACTGAAGCAGAGTGCTCATTCACAGACAGAATTTCCTAAATAAGTTGTAAAACAGAATAAAGTAAGAAAGCAGTGGGATAACAATGTGCAGGAGAACAGCTCTCAAGGAGCTTTACAACATGAAGAGTTGAACGGCTGAATAGTCTGAGAAAATTCAAGGTCGTCATTAAAATGAATATCAGAAGTCATTTGGACATTGCTAGGATTGGTAGTGAGTGAAATAATACAAGTATTGTTGTTTGAAGATAAGTTGCAATGAAAAATTTCAGACCTAATAGGATCAGATTAAACCAGTCTTTCGGGTATTCAAGTACAGCCTTAAATCTCAAAAACATCACATCATCAAAAGAAACCTGCTGTCGTAATCTGTTATTCTAAATGCTAAAAAAAAAATGAATCTGTAATCTTATTATCGCAGTGGAGATAGCACACAATGCAAAATAAAGTCTCTGGAATTGTCTCTCTCCAACTATGAGAGATTGCCAGCAGGAAAGGACAGCTTGTTTCACAAATGAAAAATGTGTTTTCCCAGGGTATTTTGCTTTAAAGAACACTATACCATCCTTGCTTTTGCTGGTTTTCCTGGTAAGTTTTATAACAGCTTAAGTCATGTCAGTCTACATTTCCACTATATGCACATTATTTAATTTCCATTTCGCAGGACAAATCCTGCTGCCAGGCGCTCGTGTTCTCATGTGCTGAGCTTAAAGTGAATCGTTTGACCATTCGGATGTTCCTCAGTAATGTTCCTCATTGTCTGTTTCTCTATACTGTGCAGAATAGGTTTGGCCTGAGGCCACATTGATGAGGTTTTGCTGAGCACCAGCCCTTGTTGGTCTAGAAAGGGTTTAGCAAGATCATACTCTCTCTGTTGGAGTTCAGAGCCTGCGACTGGTCAGATGGGTTTTGCAACAATCCACCTCTAAGTGATGCCTGGTGTTTCCCATTCCTTGATCTGAAGTGGTTAGCACTGCTGCCTCACAGCGCCAGAGACCCGGGATCAATTCCCGCCTCAGGCGACTGACTGTGTGGAGTTTGCACGTTCTCCCCGTGTCTGCGTGGGTTTCCTCCAGGTGCTCCGGTTTCCTCCCACAGTCCAAAGATGTGCATGTAAGGTGAATTAGCCATGCTAAATTGCCCGTAGTGTTAGGTAAGGGGTAAATGTAGGGGCATGGGTGGGTTGCGCTTCGGCGGGTCGGTGTGGACATGTTGGGCTGAAGGGCCTGTTTCCACACTGTAATCTAATCTAATCTAATCTAATCGGAAGAGAATTTGTTGGTGCTTGCCTGTGTTCAGACAGCTTGTTCAAAATGGCACAACGAGGGACAGAAACAATGTGGGGAATGGGTGCGTTGAGCAGGCCACGATGCAATGATATTTGAGGGTTAGCACAGGATGGTTTGACCACTTTGTGTGTTTTGTGCGTCAATGGATGTGTGGAGACATGATATTTGTGAGAACAGATCACTGGGAGGAGTGTTGAACGCAGAGTTCCAACTCCATTGTATATTGTTGTAATTATGTGATTGTCATGTGAGTTGTGCCATTTGTAAAATGATGCACAATGCTGTTGCGTGGAGCCTATTAGGACATATGCTGAGATCTGGAGTTTTCAGCTTCAACAGAATATCAAATGACTTTGTCCAAGAGATTGTTTCCCACCTTACCCTTTGTTACTGTTATTCTTTGATGAGCACTGAGTGATAATCTGAAGGTCCTCCCATTTGCGTTCATGTTTGATTATCACTAAGCCTTTGGCTATCAATTTAAATATGTAATTGTTATCATTATTATTAATAAGAATAATAATGAAACTATTATTACTATTTTGCCAGTACTGATATTATAGAGATGAAAACCCTGGATATATTTTTGAACAGATTCACTAAGATTATAGTGTTACACCACAGACTGGGTCAACTTTTGAAATCTCTTACGTGGATGTGCTGGTGTTGGACTGTGGTGGACAAAATCAGAAGTCACATAACATCAAGTTATGGTTCAATAGGCTTATTTCAAATCACAAGCTTTCAAAGCGCTGTTCTTTCGCTGAGAATAAGAAAATTGGCTTGGGGTGACTAATGTGCGATTTAAGACATTTGACTCCAAGGCGATGAATCAGGGTCAAGAACATCTATCCATACGGAGTGATAGTCCGCCCTGCTGTTGTGATCTTCAGTTGACCTGATGTTCAGCATTGAGGGGCTCGGTGAGTTGGATAGAATATCATTGGCACTTGTTGATTCATAGTCCGTCAGCAGCGCACTGCTAAAATTATATGTATCATCTGTTGACCCTGATTTGCATGATGTTCTTTGCCTCATGATGTGGGACATAATTGCACCGATCATCACCCGGGATATCTGCCCACACAGAGATATGCATGCGCCTCATCAGAACGTCTTCCCCACTAAGGAGGGCACACATCACAAAGTGAACAGCAGTGATCGCTCAAAATAAACTGATAAGATTATGAATTGCAGATTTGAAAAATAAATAATCCAAATCTAATCAGATACAGATGTGAAATTGTGTCAACATTTCCAGCTCTATATCCAATCTTATTAATGTCCTGATCATAAATTAGAGCAATAAGGTCCACATCTTGTCCTAACTGTACCGGAAGATTAATCAGTCCCAAAAATATCATTTTAAGTATAAACAAAAAAATGATATGTCCATAGGCCATTTTATTGAATACACATTATGACTCTGCTACTTTCTCTTTATTGAAAAATAAATCATATCTGTTTAGCTCCTTTCGGATATTACAGTTTGTAAACTTAATACCAAACATATTTAACCAACTGCAAAGATGTTCCTATTTTATTCTTATAAACTACACTGTCATCTCCATGATTGCTGGAATGACGTGAGGATTGTCATATAAACAAACCACCACATGGTTCATATTGGCATGATCCTAGTTGTCACTGCGACCAAACAGATATTCCATTTCATTCATTACCTAAGAAACAGCTAAATTGTATCATCAGCGATAGAAGACGACTGGGGTAAATTGTTCCCCTCCAGTTAATAAACACACATTCAGTGTAATTTTATTCTAAGAGATGCTCCCAGTAACACTTCGACACTGAGATTAGTTGTTCCCCTTTGGCTAGGAACCCATACTTGGTAAAATTCAAATTGAAAGATACTCATTGAGTCACATTGCCACTGGAATCTGATTCTCCCTTCAGGATATTGACCATCATGCAATACTGTACTAGAATGAAAGATATTCTCAGTAATATTTGCAATTAAGGATATTCTCCTTTTAGTGTGCCAAAGTTACTAAAAGTCTGCATTTACATAAACCCACAGGAAAGCAAGAATACTGGCTCAGACATTCCCATTTGAGAAGTTACCCATACTCACTACAATTCTTTTTGGTTCATCACCCAGAGAACGCAGACATCCCAGGCTGGACATCATTTATTACCCACCCTTCAGAGGTGGTGCTGAGCTACACTCTTGAACTTCGTCAGTGCATGTCCTGTAGGTTGACCCACAACGTCATAAATGAGGGAATTCCAGGATTTTGATGGAACCTTGCCTTAAAGGAAAAGTGATATGTTTCCAAGTCATGATGGATAGTGGCTTGGAGGGGAAATTTCAGACAGTAGTGTTCCCATATATCTGTTGCCCTTGTCCTTCTTGATTATAGTGGTCATGGCTTTGGATGGTCCTGTCTGGGTACTTTCAATGGATTTATGCAGTGTATCTTGTAGATAGTACACACTGCTGCTACTGAGCGTCAGTGGTGGACAGATTGGATGTTTGTGGATGTGCTGCCAATGAAATTGGCTGCTTTGTCCTGAATGGTGTTCAGCTTCTTGGGTGTAGTTGGGGTTGAACTCATCCAGAATCTGAATTGTAGAGCTGAATTCTGCAGATGTGGTGAGAGTGACAGCCTTCAACATCAAGACCTCATTTGACTGAGTGTGGTATCAAGAATGAATGGGTATGAGGTTGCAAATACTCTAATGAATGGAGTCAATCTTGGCACGGAAACAAATGGTTCTGGTGTTGGAAGTCAGTCTTCTCAGTTCCAGGTCACTCCTGCAGTAATTCCTCAGGGTGGTGCCAGAGCTCCAACCATCTTCTGTTGCTTCACCAATGACCTACCCTCCATCCTAAGGTCAGAAGTGTGGATGCTCACCAGTGATTGCACAATGCTCAGCACCATTCAGCACCCTCTGAAACGGAAAAAGTCAGTCAATGTTCAAATGTAACAAAATCTGGACAATATCATGGAATCATAATATCCCAAAACTGCAGGTTGAGACAGTTCAGCCTATCATGTCTGCACCAACACTCCAGAAACCATCGCACACCTCCACCGGACTGGCACAACTTGGTATTTAGTATGGCTAAACTACCTAGCCTGCAAAGCTTTGAACTGTGGGAGGAAGCCAGAAAACCCAACACAACACAGACCCAGGGTGAACGTTCAGACTGTCCTCCAAGGCTGGAATCGAACGTGGGCCCCTGGCGCTGTGACTCATCATTGCTAACCACTCTGCCACTGTGTCGCCAGATATGCTGGGCGTCTGGGGTTGGGCTGAGCAATGTCAAGTAAGATTCATGCCACAAACATGCAAAGCAATGGACATTTCCAATAAGAGAGAATCTATCCTCCACCCCTTGACACTCAGTGGTATTAATGTCACTGAATTCCCCCATTGTCAACATCCTGGGTGTTACCATTGGACAGGAACTCAACTGGTCTCAACCCATTGACAGAGTGGCTAGAATAGCAGGTTAGATGTTAGGAATACTATGGTGAGTAAATCACCTCCTGACTCCCAAAGACTGTCCACCATCTACAAGGCACAAGCCAGATGTGTGATGGAATATTTCCCATTTGGCCCCACTCGTCTGGATGATTTCAACTCCAACTACACCCAAGAAGCTGGACACCATTGAGGACTAAGCAGTCCATTTCATTGGCAGCATATCCAGAAACATCCAGTCTGTCCACCATTGACGCTCACTAGCCGCACTGTGTACTATCTACAAGATGCACTGCAGAAATCCACTGAAAGTCCCCAGAGAGCACCATCCAAAGCCAGGATCACTATAATCTAGAAGGACAAGGGCAGCAGATATAAT
>NC_057725.1:72669436-72674013 GCF_004010195.1 Chiloscyllium plagiosum | reverse complement strand
CAACTAGGATCATGCCAATATGAACCATGTGGTGGTTTGTTTATATGACAATCCTCACGTCATTCCAGCAATCATGGAGATGACAGTGTAGTTTATAAGAATAAAATAGGAACATCTTTGCAGTTGGTTAAATATGTTTGGTATTAAGTTTACAAACTGTAATATCCGAAAGGAGCTAAACAGATATGATTTATTTTTCAATAAAGAGAAAGTAGCAGAGTCATAATGTGTATTCAATAAAATGGCTTATGGACATATCATTATTATGTTTATACTTAAAATGATATTTTTGGGACTGATTAATCTTCCGGGAAAGTTAGGACAAGCTGTGGACCTTATTGCTCTAATTTATGATCAGGACATTAATAAGATTGGATATAGAGCTGGAAGTGTTGACACAATTTCACATCTGTATCTGATTAGATTTGGATTATTTATTTTTCAAATCTGCAATTCATAATCTTATCAGTTTATTTTGAGCGATCACTGCTGTTCACTTTGTGATGTGTGCCCTCCTTAGTGGGGAAGACGTTCTGATGAGGCGCATGCATCAGTCGGTTTTAAGGCAATGTTTAAAAATGGAAAAAAGAATAGTATTAGGAATGAAAAAATATCTGTTTCAACAAATAACAAACCTTCGTCCCTCCAGGACAGCAAGTATGTCTATGATTAGTAACTGAGTTAGAGAGAATTATGCAGAATTAACAGGACAGAATGCAGAATATTTAACATGATGTCTTAACATGCATCCCTTTCCCATTGACAAGTGTTCAGACTCTGAGTGAGTATTCTAACTAAATGAACACCAGTTGTGATCTTCCGTGGTCATGGAAATATCATTTTCATATTTTGCATTGTTAAATCCTTTAAAGTTTTATGCCTCACCTTTAGGTATATTCGGCTTTCTGTCAGTGAATTTCACCATCAGAGATATATATACTACTTAATTGGATATGCCACATTAAATATAGAAAGGTATGACTGATTTATTTCACATTCAACATTCCTGCCTGACTTCTGTATAACTTAAGCCACTAATTCAGCCTACAATTCCCATCTCCAGAATTATGAGCATTTCTCTTCCTTTCATGTAATAATGACAAACATTCTGACTTTGTCCAGAAGCTGAAACTCTGTCGGGCATTGCTCACTGTTTGCACAATCGCCTCCCAGGCTTCCAACACGTGTTAACTCGAAAGTGTGACAAAGAGAGGGTTGTTTGACTTAAATTTGTAGGAGCATTCATTATATTTATCTCAATCAAATGCTCCTGTTTTTGCAGTTAAATGTTACTTAGTGAAAAGAAATAGTCAGCTCCTAAACATATACATTGCGAACATGCATTTACAATTTTAAAATCCCTCAAAAACTGGACCCACAAAGTGTACAACTCTCTGAGGTTTCATCCTGAACACATGTAAAGATGGTTGCCATTGTTGGAGGTCTATCATCTCAGTTGTTGTATGACTGGGCAGGAATTCTTCAGGGACATGACCTACGCCCCAAAACCTGCAGATACATCATCAATGCTCTTCCCTTAATTGTCGTTTCCGAAGTGGAGAGGTTTGCACATTGTGCAATCAATGTTCAGCAGCCAGGACCCTCAGATAATGGCAAGGTCTCTGTCTATATACAGAAAGATATCATCCAGCCTGGGCTGATAATTGACAGTCATATTCCACAACCACCAGGCGATGACCATCTCCATAAAGTGAGAATTGACAAATCTCTCACTGGCCTCTAATGACATTACCGTCATGGAATTTATAATAACCAACAACCTGGATGGGACAATGACAAGAAAATGGCTTGGCCACAGGATTATGTCAGACACTCTGATAACGATAGTAATCAGCTTCCTGTCTGCCTCTCCAATACATGTCCATCACCCAGAAAGCATAGATCTTGGCTGGGATGGAATGCTCCCTACATATCTAGCTGAGTGCAGCTCCAGCAGCATTCACGAAACTCCACATTGTGCAGTACAAATAGCCGTTGCTTTGCGTGCCAGTAAGAACATTCAGTACTCACTCTCTTAATCGATGACATGCTTGATCAGCAACGAATCCCACCTACAAGATGAAAAACAGTTAGACTCGAAGTCTCTTTCGACAGCACATTGCAACCCATCACCTCCAGCACTGAGAAGATCAAGGGCAGCGCATGCATAGAAGGGCCATCAGATGCGTGTTCCCTTCCAAGCTAGATTTCAGTCCGACCTGGAAATATAGTGTAGTTTCTTCACTGCTGCAGTCTAAATATTCTATAACTCTCCTCTCCAAAAATATAGAGCCCTCCTGTGCATAGACAATGCAGGTGCTCAAACCTGTCACAAAGATCGAGGCAATGAGTGTTGGCGTGGCCACCAACGCTCATATTTAAAATAACCATTATACCTACATCTGAAAGAAGATATCTCTGAACTCGAGCAGCGATTATTGTCCAAGGGAGAGTCCTGTTTGGCAGACAGTCAGAGAAATATCCAAGGGGAAAGGGTAGAAGCATGGTGCTGGATTCAGGGTGTCAGCTATCCTCGGGGATGGACCATGTCAAAGCTTATTTTGCCGAGACAATGAATTTTCCAACTATTATTACCCAAAAATCTAGGAGACAGATCGTATTATCTCGGTTGCCTATTGAATATATGTTGGTGTTCCCTACTTTAGAAATCTATGCTGAATCGAATGGAGGATCTCTTATCTTCGAAAATGTGTCGATTTTGGGAGTTGCATGCTTTTGAAAATGAACACCATGACAATCCTCAGGGGTTGCCTTAAAAGGGGAACAGTCATCTGTACTGGTGAGTTCCTACTTTAGAAATCTATGCTGAATCGAATGGAGGATCTCTTATCTTCGAAAATGTGTCGATTTTGGGAGTTGCATGCTTTTGACAATGAACACCATGACAATCCTCAGGGGTTGCCTTAAAAGGGGAACAGTCATCTGTACTGGTGAGTTGATTGCATATGGGAGTGCTACATTTACTTTTGTTCATTCAATGGATGTGGTCATCACTGGTTCAGCCAGCAATTACCGCCCATGCCTAATTACCCAGACGGCAGTTAAGACTCACCAAATTGTTGTGGGTCTGGAGTCATATGAAGGCCAGGACAGACAGGTATGACAGGTTACCTTCACTGAAGAACATTAATGAATTTTCCAACTATTATTACACAAAAAACTAGGAGACAGATCATATTCTCTCAGTTGTCTATTGTATATATGTTGGTGTTCCCTACTTTAGAAATCTATGCTGAATCGAATGGAGGATCTCTTATCTTCGAAAATATGTCGATTTTTGGAGTTGCATGTTTTTGATAATGAACACCGTGTGAGGATATCCAATCCTCAGGAGTTGTTTGTTTTTAAACCACTGACAATTGACAAGTGTTTCATGGGAATTGTTGGAATCTTCAGTCCAGAGTTTTAATAGAATTCAAATTTCACCATTTGCCATAGTGGTCCGATAATCTGAACCATGGGAGTATTCAGTAGTGTACCCAATCACCATGCCTCTGGTTAAATATCCATCACAATCATGAGGACCTGAACATTTGGCATGGACTCCTCCCACCTGTTCAAGACCGTACATCACAGCCCCCAGGATCTGACAACATTACCAATCTCTCTGAATTCTCAGTTGAATATAAGGTCATTAGACCATCGTCTCCCATAAACTTTAAGATTGGCCTGAATCGAGAGATCAGCCTCTGATGCCAAACAAAAAGTGCCATGTTTGGGTCTCCTACGACTAGTATAAAACTGGTGATTCACATGGAGTGTGCTTGGTAAGCTATGGGATTCCTCGCCCCTGTGTGTGTTCTGAATCTGGGAAGGGGATCTCTGTTCACAAGGAAAACGCCTCGGAGATGTGCGAGCCTGGACATCTGGCAGGAAGTTTTGTTTAATCCCAGATAAAGGGCCTGCTTTCTAAACCAGAAACTTGCAATGACCAATGCTGCATGAATTCAGATTTTATCGAAGTGGGGGCTGTGGTGCACAGTCTTGGACTGTTGGGGGAGTCCACGCCAAATGTTCATGGTCTTAAGGTTGAGGTGGGTATTAAACTAGGTACAGGTTGGATTCACTGGTGCATGATTTCATGGGAGACAGGCAGAGGCTGGGAGAACACAATAAGCACGCAACATCGGGAGTTAGAGAAGTCGACGTTACAGATACAATCCTTCTTAAGGACTGAGGGTGGGTGTAGGGGGAGCTGCAAATAAAGGGGGTGGCGGGGCAGAGTGTTGGTGGGGACAGGTGAACACAGGTAGAGGGTATAATCTATTTGGTTAATAAGAGGAATGGATTTGGTTAGTGCCAGTTATCGTGTGGCCAAAGAGCTGGAGGGCTGAGGAGGTCACGGCATTGTGGCAGTGAGAAAGAGACACACTGAGTGCACATCTGAAGGAGGCATGAAACTTCTTCAAAGTGGGCATCCTTTGAAGAATCTTCGCAGTGGAACAAACTTAGTTAGAGAAAAGAAAAACCCAGATAGGGAATCCAAAGCAGATAGGCAGGTGGCTGGAAGAACGCAACAAGCCAGGCAGCATCAGGAAACTGGAAAAACACAGCAA
>NC_057725.1:72667122-72668892 GCF_004010195.1 Chiloscyllium plagiosum | reverse complement strand
CTTCCTCATGTCTTTTAAAAGTACAATTTATTTATTCAAGAAAGGGGGTGGATTGCTGTTGATTAAATTATTTAAACTTGATTTGATAGAGAACAACAATTACCTTTGTATTAAAATCTATCTCTTATACTCTGCACTCAGGAAGAGAGAGTATTTGATTCGTAACTTCAAATGACCTTCTTTCTTTTCCCTCTCATACAGTTAGTATCGCGGAGATTGTATTCTTGACTTGGGGCATGTGTGGACTCGCTACATAAACCATTCTGTATCTGGTGGCCATAGCAACATCTGATCTACTGTTCCTTGTATTTGATGTCGTACTTGGTCGGTTAACTTACTGTTATTATCCAGGGTGTTTCGTGAACATTACTCCTGTTTCTAGTGTAATTCATGTCCTGAGCAGATTGAGCATTGAATGTTCTCTCTGGTTCTCTGTTGCTTCTACGTTTGATCGATTTGTCGCCATTTGTTTTCATCAGATGAAATCTCAGTATTGCACAAAGAACACTGCAATGTGAGGTCTAGCAACCATCTGTATCTGCTGTTATTTAAAGAACATTACCTTCTACTTTCCATGTAAACCTAAAAATGTCATCAATAATATTCCATGGTACTGTTATGTCAGGTCCAGTTATTATTACGACAATCGGTGGATAAGTTTTAATTATATTGACACTTTTAAAACACCATTTCTTCCATTCACCTTTATTCTCTTTCTCAACATCCTGACTGTGAGACAAATCTTCCAAGCCATTAAGGTGCATAAGGGACTGAGGGGTCAGAGAAAAATGGAGAATGACCCGCAGACAGAGAGCAGAAAGAATTCTGCGATTTTACTCTTTACCGTATCCGCCAGCTTCATCCTTCTCTGGTTGTGGTATATTGTATATACCTTTAAGGCTGGTCATTCCTTGGGTTCCACTCCTTTTCCACTCTTTGAACGAATTATCTTCATATTTCGGAATCTAAGTTGCTGCACAAACGCATTTATTTATGTGGTGACACAGAAACATTTCAGAAATCAGTTAATGTATGCTGTGAAATATCCAATCGTAAAAATAATTCAGTTGATGAATAAATCCAAGTAACTGAGAGTCAACATGAGATGCAGCAGGTAATGGAACGAGGAGTTCACATGAGGAATGGACCAAAAGGAGGAGGAGATGCAGCAACAGGATAACACTCCTTTTCTATGGGCAAGGAATGACTCCATCTGCGGGGCAGAATGAAAGAGACTGTACTGGAAAAGCCAGTGTAAAGTGCTACTGGGAATGAGCAACAGTTAGTAGAAAGCTGAACAACAAAATCATCACTGAAGAATTAGACATGCACAAACATAGCTCATCTCAAACAATCATTTTTAAGTGAATGAACCAGATACAAAATGTAAATGACTCGAAGGAACGTATCATTGTTCACGACAGACCAAAGTGGGGAAAGAAACGACAGGCTCTAGTTCACTGTTCCTCGTGGAATTCTCCGATGCACAGATATGGACATTTTAAACAATGGTTTCCATTATTAAAATGTAAATTACTGTTAGAAAAAAAACTGTCACTTGATTACTAGTGTATTTTCAGCAATACTTCGCCTGTTTCCATAGAGTTCCCCCTAGCCTGACGCTGATATCACTCCCTGTCTTGAAAAAATCAGTTCATGTGTTGATCGGGAATCCAAGGCCAAACAAGACGGTTCGGTGACAGATGGGGTCCCATGATCGTAAATGGGGTTGGATGTGGCACATGAGCCGATATCGTCTGGCTTACATGG
>NC_057725.1:72663776-72666622 GCF_004010195.1 Chiloscyllium plagiosum | reverse complement strand
TCCTTCTACACCCTTATCTAGGTCATTATGAAAATTACCCCAATACTTATTTCAGATTACTGACAGTGCGGAAACAGGCCCTCCGGCCCAACAAATCCACACCGACCCTCTAAAGAGCAACCCACCCTGAGCCATTCCCCTACACCTAATACTACATGCAATTTAGCATATACAATTCACCAAAGCTGCACATTTTAGGACTGTGGGAATAGCCTCACAAAGACACAGTTAGAATGTGCAAACGCCACACAGACAGTTGATTAAAGGAGGAATTGAACTCGGGTTTCTGGCGCTGTAAAGCAGCAGTGCTAATCACTGTGCCACTGTGACACCACACCGCGCCTCAGATTTGTGGTATACCACTAGTCACTGAACTCCAGGATAAACATTTCCCATCGAAAACCACTCTCTGTCTTCTTTCAGCTCGCTAATTTCTTATCCAAACCGCTAAATTACCCATGTCTCTGTATTTTTTGCAATGGCCTACCATGGTGAACCTTTTCGAACACCTTACTGAAATCCATATACACCAGCTTTACCCTCACCCACCTGTTTTGTCACCTTCTCAAAGATTCAATAAGGTTTGTGAGGCACGACCTACCCGTCACAAAACCATGTTGACTATCCCTCATCAAATTACCCCTATCTAGGTAGTTATAAACCCTATCTCAACCCCATCTAGTCTAGAATGTAAATTAAAAGAATGTAAATTATTTTTTCTGCTTTTTACTTAATACTTTCCTTCGCATGGGAAAATAATTCACTATGTTCATTCATTGTTCCTTCGAATTTCTCACTGATCAAATAGACGAACCGATTTCAATAAGGAGAAGAGTACACAGTCTCGCAATTGGTCAATCAATTCACATTAATGCCATTGACAGCTCCCACTTAGTCTGTTTGCGTTTCCATTTTCACGGGAACAATATTGACAAATTAATATTGTATGATAAATAAAAATTATTGTGCAAGTGGAATGGCAATATCCAAGATGTATTCTGAATCAGCCAGGAACGCAGATAGTGAATCGGCTCTTATTAAAACACTATACGTGGACTCAGGTCAAATCCTATCATGACAGGTCGTCAATTTAATAAATATATGGAATGATCACTCTAATGTTGACCATGACATCATTGTCAATGGTCATAAAAACCCACCTGGTTCACTAAAACTCTTTGGGCAAGAAAACCGCTGTCCTTAGTTGGTCTCGCCTACATGTAACTCCAGACCCACAGTAATTTTGTGATTGTTGGAGCTCAGCCATCTAAGCTCTTGGACTTCACTGCAGCAGTTTCTCTTGTTCATGTCCTCAGCCTAACTGTCTTTAGTGATTGAATAATTGACCTTCTTTCAGTCACAATTTTAGAAGCCAGGGTGTTTGTTAACAATTGCACCATGTTCAGCAGCATTCTCTTCAGAAACTGAAGCTTTCCATGTCACAGTGTAGTAAAATTCTGGCTACTTCCGGTCCTCGGCTAACAAGTGGTAATTAACATTCTTATCATACAAATAACAAGCAATTACCATTTTCAATATGAAATCACCTAAGTAACACCTCTTGACATTCAATGGCTTTGCTGCTGCGGAATCCCTGATGATCCCTTATCCCGCTATGTCAGGGGCGCCACAGTGGGTCAGCGGTTAGTGCTGCTGCCTCATAACACCACGGGCCTGGCTTCAATTCCTGCCTTGGATGACTGTGTGGAATTTGCACATTCTCCGAGTGTCTGCGTGAGTTTCTTCCCACCGCCTTAAGATGAGCTGGTCGAGTAAATTGGCCACACTAAATTGCCCAGAGTGTTAGGTGCATTAGTCAGGGGTAAATGTATGGGAATGAGTCTTGGTGGGTTGTGTTTTGGAGGGTCAGTGTGAACTTGTTAGGCAAAAGGGCCTAATTCCACACTGTAGGGAATTTAATCTAATCAACAACCTGGGAATTACCATTGAGTTGAAAATGAATTTGAATTCATATGCAATAGGTACGGTGGTAAAAAAGTGCAGGCCTCTGGGCAAGAATACTGCATCTCATGGCTCTGAAAGCCACGCCACCATCTCGAATGCACACAGCAGGAGTGTGATGGAATGTTTTCCACTTGCCTGGACGAGTGTATCTCCAATAAACCCCCCACCCCCAAAATGGAACAGCACCATGACCAAGCAGCCATTTCAAAGCACAAGGCTGCAGATTCTCAAAACCTCAAATGAAAGTTGGAACTGCTGGTGAAATTCAGGAAGTCTGGCAACATTAGTGGATAGAAATATAGAGTTAATCGTTTAAGTTCAAAATCACTCTTCTTCCGAACAGTGCAGAAGAGGAGCCAGGTAGGCCTGGAAACATTATTTCTCTTTCTGTTTTCACAGTTGAAACAGGCCTGTTGAGTGCCTCAAGCATATTCTCCTTTATGACAACACAGCCAGTTCGATTGGGACCATATCTCTACATGGAGACGATCCACCTCCGCTGTTCAGTTGCAGTATTATGTATCATTGACAACAAAAACCATTAAAATCCACTGATGCTTCTTGGACAGCATCCTCCAAATCCATAACCAGTACTTTCCTGTACAAGACAAAGGCATTGGCTGCACGGGAACGCCATGACCTAATCTTCGCCTTCCAAGCCACTCACCATCCTGACTTGGATATCAACTTCTTCAGTAAAGTTATCATTGGCCCAGTGGATCAAAGCGCTGCTCTGTCATCAGTGAGATACAACTGATGACAGTAACCTGACGGTCATCATGCCCCAGTGGAAGGATGAGGTTGAGAAGGCAGGACTTTCATGGTGATCTCCACATCACAAAACAGCCGTTCAGCCACCACTGCTGCAGGGAGTCAATTAA
>NC_057725.1:72659046-72661322 GCF_004010195.1 Chiloscyllium plagiosum | reverse complement strand
ACTATATTAGTGACGAGCCTGTTAATCAGATTGGAGGAGGGGGATCCTCAGGTGAGGACAAAGGAGCTCATGTTTGAAACACACGGAGGGTGGAAGATGACACCATCAGAATGGATGTTTTCCTCAGATGATTCGGTCATTGTCAGTAAACCATCGGTTTGTTAAGTTCTCAGCTGAACCCTGTCGCCTCTATTGTAAGTTTATTTAGTATAGCAGTGATGGAACTGTTAATTAGAGTGGCAGAGGGAGAGCCTCAGGTTAGGATAAAGGAGCTCATGTTCGATACACGGGAGAGGGGGGTGGACGTTGGCATCATCAGAACAGATGGAGATGGAGTAACAGGGAGAACGAAGAGGAGTCCTCATTGGGAGCAGGATGTGAGGAAGGATATTCAAGGCAACTGTGGGGGTCGGTGGGTTTGAAATGGACATTGGTGAATAACGCTTCCCCACAAATGGAAACAAGGAGGTCAGGAAGGGAAAATGATCAGTGGACCATAAGAGAAAGATAGAAACTGGAAGCAAATTGATGGATTTTTTTCTAATTCTGTGAAGAGCAGGGATAGAACCAATCGCATCACCAATATATTGGAGAAAGAGCTGTGGGCAGAGCCTTAAATGGGACAGGATGATGGAATATTTCATTAACTCAAAAAGACACAGATACAACTGGGACCCGTGAAGGTAGCCAGAGCTATACCTTTCGCATGGAGAGCTGAGACAAGTTTAAAAAAGTGGCAAATCATCTCAACCTGGTTAATATGGATGCCCGTAGGTGGGGACTATTCAGAACTATTCTTGAAGAAGAAGTAGAGAACTTTCAGACCACCTGTTGGGAAATGTATATGCAAAGGGGTGCACATCCATGTGAAACAGAAGTAGCTTGGGATAAACAAAGAAAACAAGAAATTGTGCAACTAATTTGAAGCCCCAGAAGAATCGTGAATGTAAGTGTTGTTTCCCATTATTTTCCATTTCAGTAAACCACATTGCTCCCATTCAATCATTAACTTTTCGGAGCAACACTGTATTGTTGCAGTTATACAGGGCCTTGGTGAGGATCCACTTGAATATTGTGTACAGATTTGGTCATCTGGTCTACTGGAAGCAAACTGATGGACTTTTTTTCTCGTCTGAGGAAGGACATTGAGGTATTCCAGCGAAGGTTCACCAGACTGATTCAGGGGATAGGGGGACTGTCATGAGAGGACAGACTGGATTGACTGAGCTTGTTTCTGCTGCAATTCAGAAGAATGAGGAGGCATCTGATGGAAAAATTAAAAACAAAATCCTGATGCGACGGGCCAGACTAGATGCGGGAAGAATGTTCTCATTGGTGGGAAGTCCAGAGCTAAGGACCACACTCTATTCAGGACTGAGATGAGAAAGATTTTCTTCACTCAGTTCGTTAGATGTATTCTAATATAGCTGGATGTGGCTCTTGTGGGTAAAGGGATGAAGGGGTTGGGAGAAAAAGCAGGAATGGGATACTGAGATGACATGACCAGCCATGATCGTATTGAATGGTGGTGCAGACTTCATGGGCCAAATGGCCTCATCTTGCACCAAATCTCTTTGTTGCTATGTTTCCCTTTATCAACGCTGCAGGTATATATCCTCAAATAAATTAAAAAGAATCAAACAGCAATTTCGACTCTGCCACATTAATTTGAACTTTTCAATTCGTCCTGCTATATCCGATTAACTAATTGCTTCCAACAGTTCCCCACTGGCATGGTAAACTAATTGGTCTCTGCTCCCTGATTTCTGTCTCTCTTTTATAATGTGGGGCTTCCACCTTCTATCTTCCAATGCACTGCGGCTGAACCATGAATTACCAGAAAGAGCAATCAAGAATTGTATTGTAAATCTCATTCACATCCAGATGGTAACGCTTTCCCCATTCTCCATCAGAGTGGATGATTTTTTTTTAGAAGATGAAAGGTTCTGATTGGTGGGTGGCCAAAGCAATGGAAGTGAATCTACATTGTTGCAGACGTCTTGGTTTTGAAACAAAGATGGCAATGGAGAATGGCGACTCCGTAAACTGTCCATTATCCTCATGTATTCCTATACTCGAGTATACATGGCAATAAAATCTAATTCTAGTTCTAATTCTAACATCAAATCTCTTAGGAGTCAATTGAATTAACTAAACAGAAATATTATTTACAGACATTTAGCGAATATACTCAAGTATGGTTTGTTTTGGACACATCAGATTAAAAGCAGTAGTTGGCAGTGACATTAGATAATTCAGTAAGACAATATTTCCAG
>NC_057725.1:72643622-72656355 GCF_004010195.1 Chiloscyllium plagiosum | reverse complement strand
AGGCAAAGCAGATTGGTAGAAGGCAGTCTGTGTCATTGAAGGTCATGTCTAGTCGGATTCCACCGTGGTCAGTGATGGGTCTCTTATTGTTTGTCATATGCGTAAATTATATAGACGAGTATGTGTTTGGACAGCGGCGAGTTGGATGGTGGTGTACTGCAGGTGAGGTTGGGGATGGTGAGTATGTTTGTATATGAGACAAAAATTGACCGGGTGAAAAATGGATGTGGAAAATAATCTGAGATGACAGATTGAAATAGACAGATTGGTCAAATGGGCAGATCAGTCGCAGATGAAATCTGACCCTAGTAAATGTGAAGTGATGCACTTTGGTAGGCAAGTGAATACTCAATGAAGACACTAGGAAGCTCAGAGGAACAGCAAGATTATGACATGCTTGCTAACAGATCCCTGAAGGTATCAGGACAGATTAATATAGTAGTTTCGAAGGCTTATAAGATACATGCTTTTGCCAGTTGAGACATTGATTATAAGAGCAGGGATGTCCTTTTGCAGCTGTACAGGTGTTATGTGTAAGCCACGTTTGGAACATTGTGTGCAATTCTGGTCACGGCACCATCACGAGGATGGGATTACATTGGAGGGAGTGCAGAAGAGATTCATCCGAATGTTGCTTGGGCTGTCGCAATTGAGCTATGAAGGAGGCTGGATAAGCTGTGGTTGCTTTCTTTAGAGCAGAGATCAGGTTATATAAGAATAATATTACCATATAAGAACAATCTGACAGAAGGTGGTTTGTACATGCAATAATCTGCCAGAGGTTGGATCATGTTAAGCTGAAAAGCAGGAGGTTCAGAGAGTACATGAGGAAAACCCTTCACACGTGGAGATGGCAGGGGCCTACACTGCTCTGCCCGGGAGGGGAGTCGAGACAGGAAACCTCACGATCTTTAAAAAGGACTTGGATGAGCACTTGAAATGTTATCATATTCAAAGGTATAAGCCAAATGCTGGAAAGGGGGACGCACGTAAATTTAGTCTCATTTTGTTGGGACAAACATAGAACATAGAAAATTACAGCACAGTACAGGACCTTCGGCCCTCAATGTTGCGCCGACCTGTGAAACCAATCTGAAGCCCATCTTTCCGACACTGTTCCATTTTCATTTATATGTTTACCCAGTGACCATTTAAATGCCCTTAAATTTGGCGAGTCTATTGCTGTTGCAGGCAGTGCGTTCCACACCCCTACTATTCTATGAGTAAAGAACAACATGATGGGCCAAAGGGCCTCTTGTGTTCTATATGACACTGCCATTCTTTAATTCTGAAGTTAAGGTTCTGAATTTGATTTTGTTTTGCATTTGTTACACAGTATAATTTGTCGTTGTCGATTTAATCAGTATGAGATTCAGGTACTGTAGCAGAGTGCTCATTCAGAGACAGAATTTCCTAAATAAAGAAGGAAAGCAGTGGGATAACAATGTGCCCGAGAACAGTTCTCAAGGAGCTCTACAATATGAGGTGTTGAACGGCTGAATAGTCTGAGAAAATTCAAGGCCGTCATTACAATGAATATCAGAAGTGATTTGGACATTGCTAGGATTGATAGTGAGTGAAATAATACAAGTATTGTTGTTTGACGATAAGTTCCAATGAACAATTGAGAGCTTATATTATTCCATTCTTTTGGGTATTCAAATACAGACTTAAATCTCAATGATATCATCATCAAAAGAAGCCTGTTGTCGTAATCTGTTATTCAAAATGCTACAAAAAATGATTGTGGAACCTTACTTTCCCTGGGGAGATAGCACACAATATAAAATAAAGTGTCTGGAATTGTCTCATCTCCAACTATGACAGAATTCTCAAATTCTGAGAGATTGCCAGCAGCAAGAAGGGGCAGGTTTTCCCAAATAGCAAAATGTATTTTCAAACGGTATTTTGCTTAAAAGTGTACTATACCATCCTTGCTGTTGTTGGTGTTCCCGGTAAGTTTTGTAACAGCTTAAGGTATGTCAGTCCACATTTCGACTTCATGCACATTGCTAATTTCCATTTCGCAGACAAATCATGATGCCAGGCGATAGTGTTCTCATGTGCTGAGTTTAAAGTGAATAGTTTGTCCATTAGGAGGTTCCTCAGTGTTGTGCATCATTGTCTGTTTCTCTATACTGTGCAGAATGGGTTTGCCCTGAAGCCACATTGATGGGGTCTGGCTGAGCACCGGCCCTGGCTGGTCTAGAAACAGTTCAGCAAGGTCATACTCTCTCTGTTGGAGTTCAGAACCTGCTATTGGGCAAATGGGTTTTGCAACAACCCACCTCTTAGTGATACTTGGTGTTTCCCATTCCTTGATCTGGAGAGAATTTGGTGGTGCTTGCCTGTGTTCAGACAGCTTGTTCCAAATGGCACAACGACGGAAGAAAAACATGTCGGCAATAAGTGGGTTGAGCAGGCCACTATGGAATGATAAGTGAGGGTCAGCACAGAATGGTTTGACCATCTTGTGTGTTTTTGTCCGTCGGTGGATGTTTGGGGACATGATATTTGTGAGAACAGATCACTGGAAGGAGTGTTGAACACAGAGTTCCAACTCCATTGGATATTGTTGAAATTATGTGATTGTCGTGTGGGGTTGTGCCATTTGTAAAATGATGCACAATGCTGTTGAGTGGAGTCTATTAGGACGCATGCTGAGATCTGGAGTTTTCTGCTTCCACAGAGGATCAAATGACTTTGTCGAAGAGGATGTTTCCCAACTTGCCCTTTATTGCTGTTATTCTTTGATGTGGTCTGAATGATAATGTGAAGGTCCTCCCATTTGTGTTCATTTTTGATTATCATTACGCCTTTGACTATCAATTTAAATATGTAATTGTTATTGTTATTATTAATAAGAATAACAATGAAACTGTTATTACTATTCTGACAGTACTGATATTTTGGAGATGAAAACGATGGATATATTTTTAAACGTATTCACTAAGATTATAGTGTTACACCACAGACTGGGCCAATTTATGAAATCTCTGACGAGGAAGTGCTGGTGTTGGACTGGGGTGGATAAAATCAGAAGTCACATGACACCAAGTTAGAGTTCAACAGGTTCATTTCAAATCACAAGCTTTCAAAGTGCTACTCTTCCACTGAGAAATATAAAGTTGGTTTCGGGTGACTGATGTACTATTTAGGACATTTGAGTCCAAGGTGATGAATCAGGATCAAGAACATCCGGCCATTCGGATTGATAGTCCGCCCTACTGCTACGATCTCCAGTTGACCTGATGTTCAGCATTGAGGGACTTGGTGAATTGGATAATCTATCAGGGTCACTAGTTGATTCATAGTCTATCAGCAGCACACTGCTAAGAGAACATGAATTACCTGTCGACCCTGATTTGCATGATGTACTTTGCCTCATGATGTGGGACACCATTGCACTGATTGTCACCCGGGCTATCTGCCCACACAGTAATGTGCAGGTGCCGGTGTTGGACTGAAGTTTGAAAGGTCAGAAGTCACAGAAGACCAGGTTATAGTCCCACAATTTTATTTGATATCACAAAAATTCGGAGCTCCGATGTCATCTGAAGTGAAGAGAAACACACAGGCACAGTATTTGTATAGTTTTGGATTATTTGTTACTTTGCTTAGGTCCTTGGCATGTGACTCTTCAACCTATCCTCTTATTCCAGCTGGTTGGCGTGTCTCTAGCACCATTTTATTTTTAATTTTTTGTAATTATTTCTCTGCTAATTTTTTTTCGGCTGAGAGGTCATCCCTTCCCTAACAGTTTAGCTGTTGACGTTTTATTCACACAGTCTGACACTTCTGATCACTTGCAGACTTGCTACTCAGCCTGTCGACACTCCACTCATGCCATTTCTATGATCTTTGGTCTCTTTGCTTATAGATTCTGTGCTTGGATACTTCTCTTCACTTCACCTGATGAAAGGTCAGCGCTTCGAAAGCATTTGACTTCAAGTAAACCTGTTGAGACTATAACCTGGTGTCACGTAATTTCTGACATTTTCCAAACAGTAATTGTGATTTACAGTACAGAAACAGTTACAGAGATATAAATTTCCATAGTTATCATGTGACTTGCTGTAGGTACATCAATGCAGTTTCAGACTTCGCTGGTGAATTTAAGCTAATCTGCTTCTGAAAAAGCTTATTTCATCTTCCTTGCATTCTGGATAATTGGAAAACGGAGCTGTGTGACTGCTCATCTGTGTTCACTTTGTGGGAAGTTGTTTATGTCGAGATCCTGTGCTGGTTGTGGATGGCCATTCAGGGAGCTGACCTCATTCAGGGCACCTCAGTATGTTCAGCTACTTCTGGATGGATGAAGGTTTTTGTGTTGATTGAATTGATGTATAAAGTTGAGTGTTGGAGATGCATTGGAGGTCACATTTCGGTGCTGATTAACTTCAGACTGTTTTGTGGTATTGAGCAATGGAAAGTATGTTGGCTTTCGGATGAGATAGAATGCAAGGGACTTGCTGTTGCCAGCTAGGTCTGAAGTTTATAAATATTTGCAGTAACAATAATGCCAAGTTGAAAATTTACAAAGTATATAATAAATGCCAGAGCTGCTGCATCAACCTTCCTGACTGGGACATATCTGGCACAGTGTGTTTTACATCAGGGGAGGAACACAGTGGATCAAACTCTTTGATGCAATAACCCCTGTTTCTTCAATATTTCACGTCAAGGGAAATGCTGTTGCTGGAGCTCTGGGTTACAAGACCTTAAACTAATTTCATTTCGGACTGTGCAAGATTCAGAGAACATGTGTAACTCCCTCACAATATCAGAGGTTCGTACAATACTGAAGATTGACCCAATGCTGGGGCATTGTTAGTCCGTAATGGGCTCTCTTGGAATCCTTATTCTTCCCTGAATTTCAGTCTTTACTTCCCCAGAGGATCCTATTCATTGATGTTAGGTATTGCTGCTACACAGCTATGTATGACTATTACATTTAAACCTTGACTTCTTGGGTACTGGGACTGGGGTAATATGATTTCATAATGTGTGATATCAATCTGTGCAGTTAACATTTTAAACTAACTATGTGGTGTAATTCCTCAACTGAAAACAGCAACAATGACAGCTTTGTGGCTCGCTGGCACTTTTCATTGTCAGTGATTTACTGGATTGAGGCATGATTTTGACCGCCCGAGCAAAACTGGAATGAATGGGTATGAGGGTGCATGTACTCCAATGGATGGAGTCAAGCCTGGCACGAAAAGAGATAGTTCTGGTGTTGAAAGTCAGTCCTCTCAGCTCCAGGTCATCGCCGCAGGAATTCCTCAGGGTAGTGCCGGCGCCCCAACCATGGTCAGTTGCTTCATCAATAATCTACCCTCCATCCTAAGGTCAGAAGTGTGGATGTTCACCAGTGATTGCACAATGCTCAGCACCAATCGGAACTCCTCTGATACTGAAAATGCAACAAGATTGAGACAATATCATGGAATCATAGTATCCCAAAACTGTAGGTAGAGACTGTTCAGCCGATCATGTCTGCAACAACACTCCAACAACCATCGCAAACCCCCACCGGACTGGCATAACCCGGTATTTAATATGGATAAGCTACCTAGCCTGCACAACTTTTAACTGTGGAAGGAAGCCAGAGAACCCAAGACAACACAGACCCGAGGAGAATGCGCAAACTCCATGCAGATGGTCCTCCAAGGCTGGTATTGAATACGGATCCCTGGCACTGTTACTCATCATTGCTAACCACTCTGCCACTGTGCTGCCAGATATCCTGAGCGTCTGGGGTGGGCTGAGCAACGGCAAGTAAGATTCAAACCACACAAATGCAAGGCAATCGCTATCTCCAATAAGAGAGAATCTATCCTTCACCCCTTGACATTCAATTGTGTTAATGTCACTGAATCCCCTATTATCAACATCCTGGGTGTTGCCATTGGGCAGGAACCTTACTGGACTCAACCCATTGGCAGAGTGACTAGAATAGCAGGTCAGATGCTGGGAATACGATCGTGAGTAACTCACCTCCTGACTCCCAAAGACTGTCCACCATCTACAAGGCACAAGCCAGATGTGTGATGGAATATTTCCCATTTGGCCCCACTCGTCTGGATGATTTCAACTCCAACTACACCCAAGAAGCTGGACACCATTGAGGACTAAGCAGTCCATTTCATTGGCAGCATATCCAGAAACAACCAGTCTGTCCACCATTGACGCTCACTAGCCGCACTGTGTACTATCTACAAGATGCACTGCAGAAATCCACTGAAAGTCCCCAGAGAGCACCATCCAAAGCCAGGATCACTATAATCTAGAAGGACAAGGGCAGCAGATATAATCGAACACCACTATCTGAAAGTTCCTCTCCAAGCCACTATCCATCCTGAATTGTAAACATATCACCTTTGCTTTAAGGTAAGACTCCATCAAAATCCTGGAATTCCTAACTTATGGCACTGTGGGTCAACCTCCAGGACATGCACTGAAGAAGTTTAAGAATGTAGCTCAGCACCACCTCTCATGGGTAACTAAGGGTGGGTAATAAATAATGGCCAGCCAGCAATGCCCACGTTATCTGGGTGCAGAATAAAAAAGAATTGTACTGAATATGGGTAACTTCTCAAATGAGAATGTCTGACCCAGTATTCTTGCTTTCCTGTGGGTTTCTGTAAATGCAGAATTCTAGTAAGTTTGGAACACTAACAGGAGAATGCCCTTAATTGCAAGTAATACTGGGAATATCTTTCATTCTAGTACAGTATTGCATGATGGTCAATAGCCTGAAGGGAGCATCCGATTCCAGTGGCAATGTGATCCAGTGAACATCTTTCAATTTGAATTTGACCAAGTATGGGTTCCTCGCCAAAGGGGAACAACTAACCCCAGTGTCCAAGTGTTACTGGGAGCATCCCTCATAATAAAAGTACACTGAATGTTTGTTTGTTAACTGGAGTGGAACAATTTACCCCAATGGTCTTCTATCTCCCGGGCTTCCAACACAACCACGTGTAAACTCGAAAGTGTAGCGATTTCAGGATAGTTTGACTTAAACTTATAGAAGCATTCATTATATTTATCTCAGTCAGATGTTCCTGCTTTTCCAGTTAAGTTTTTGTTCGTGAAAAGAAATAGTCAGCTCCTAAACATATACATTGCGAACATGCATTTACAATTTAAAAACCCTCATAAAATTGGACCCAATGAGACTACAACTCTCTGTAGTTCCATCCTGAACATATGCAAAGATGCTTTCGATAATTGGAGGTCTGTCGTCTCAGCTGATGTACGTCTGTGCAGGAATTCTTCAAGGACATATCCTACAACCCAAAATCTGCAGCTGCCTTAACAATGCCCTTCCCTTTATTGTCGTTTCCGAAGTGGAGAGGTTTGCACATTGTGCAATCAATGTTCAGCAGCCAGGTCTCTCAGATTATGTTGAGGTCTGTGTCTGTATACAGGGAGATAATGCTCAGCTTGGGCTGATATTTGACAGTCATATTCCACAAGCTCCAGGCGATGACCATCTCCATAAAATGAGAATCGACCAATCTCCCATTGGCCTTTTATGACATTACCATTACGCAATTTACAATGGCCAACAACCTGTGCCAGCCAATGACAAGAAAATTGCTTGGCCCAGCCAGACAAGTGCTGTGGCCACAGGAGTAGGTCAGACACTCTGATAACTGTAGTAATCAGCTTCCTGCCTGCCTCTCGAAACCATGTCCGTCACCCGTCATCCAGAAAGCATACCTCAGGGCTGGGATGGAATGCTCCCTACATGTCTAGCTGAGTGCAGGTCAAGCAACATTCACGAAGCTCCACATTGTGCAGTACAATAGCCGTTGATTGGCGTGTCAATAAGAACATTCAATACTCACTCACTTCATCAATGACATGCTTAATCAACAACAAACCTCACCTACCACATGCAGAACAGTTAGATTCTAAGTGTCTTTCCCCAGCACACCGCAACCCATCACCTCCAGCACTGAGAAGATCAAGGGCAGCAGGTGCATAGAAGTGCCACCAGATGCCAGTTCCTTTCCAAGCTGGATTTCAGTCTGACTTTGAAATATAGTATATTTCCTTTACTGCTGCAGTCTAAACATTCTGGAACTCTCCTCTCCGACAATACGGAGCTTTCCTGTGCATAGATAATGCAGATGCTCAAAAATGCCGCTTTCAAGCCCTGTCAGAAAGACTGAGGCAATAAGTGTTGGCCTGGCTCCCAAACCTCACATTTCATGACCTCCTTTAAAAATAAACAATATTCCTACATCTGAAAGAAGGTATCTCTGAACTCGAGCAATGGTTATTGTCCAAGGGAGCGTCCCAGATGACAGAGAACCTGAAAAATATCCAATGGGAAAGGGTGGAAGCATGTTTCTGAATTCAGAGTGACAGCTATCCTTGGAGATGGTCCATGTCAAAGCTTATTTTGCTGAGTCCAATGTATTACACATCTATTACTGCCATAAGCACAGATCACATTCTCTCCATTGGTAGTGGTATATATGTTGGTGTTCCCTACTTCAAAAATCTATGCTGAGCCGAATGGAAGATCTGTTATCTTCGAAAATGGTTCATTTTTGGGAGTTGCATGTTTTTGACAATGAACACCACGTGAGTATATCCAATCCTAGGGAGTTGCCCTAAAAGGTGAACAGTCATCTGTACTGGTGAGTTGGGAGTGCTCCATTTTCTATTGTTCATTCAATGGGTGCGGACATCACTGGTTCAGTCAGCAATTACCGCGCATCTCTAATTGCGTAGAAGGCAGCAAAGACTCACCAGATTGTTGTGGGTGTGAAATCACATGAAGGCCAGGACAGACAAGGATGACAGATTACCTTCCCTAAAGAACATCAATGAATGAAACTGTTTTTTTAACCCCTGATAATTGACGAATGTTTCACAGCAATTATTGGAATCTCCAGTCCAGATTTCTAATAGAATTCAAATTTTACCAGTTGCAATAGTGGTCCGACAATCTGAACCATGGAAGTATTCAGAAATGAATCCAACCACCATGCCTCTGATTAAATATCCACCGCAATCATGAGAACATGAAAATTTGGCATGAACTCCTCCAGCCTGTTCAAGCCTGTACATCACAGCCCCCAGGACCTGACAACATTGCCAAGCTCTCTGAATTATCAGTTGAATATAAGATCATTAGACCATCGTCTCCCATAATCTTTAACATTGGCTTGAATCCAGAGGTTAGTTTCAGCAGCATCAGGAGGCTGGAAGGACACACCAAGCCAGGCAGCATCAGGAGGCTGGAAGAACACAGAAAGCCAGGCACCATCAGGAGGCTGGAAGAGCACACCAAGCCAGGCAGCATCAGGAGGCTGGAAGAATACACCACGCCAGACAGCTTCAGAAGGCAAGAAGAATACACCAAGCCAGTCAGCATCAGGAGGCTGGAAGAGCACACCAAGCCACGATGCCCTGCCACCAACCAGATCCATTCCTCCCTTTGACCACCACGTTGTACCCTCTACCTGTCTTCACCTATAACCACTTTGCCAACCTTCCCCCCCCCCACCACTCCCTTTATCTGCAGCTACCTCTACACCCAACCCCAGTCCTGATGAAGGGTTATATCTGAAACGTTGACTTCTCCATCTCCTGATGCTGCCTGGCTTGCTCTGTTCTTCTAGCCTCTTGATCTTGCCTGTCTACTTTGGATTCTATACGCATGGAATGGGTCAAAGTTTTATCATGCGTTTTTTATTTCATATTGTGCTGTGCATCCTTTCTCCTGATTTAATGCCCTGTTCTGTAGTTCATATGGTGTGAATGTACAATTATGATGACAATCTGAGCTTTGGAAACTCCAAAACCGAATGCAGGAATGTTGCAATCAACGTTTGTATGAGGTGTTTCTCATTGCTTGCTTTACTCATCCAGGGGTTCTTTCTGTGGATGTTGTGGTCTTATGGGAAACTCCAGCCAGAGTAATCTATAAATCAACCACTGCCAATCCCAATAAAACAATGAACGCATGACCATGTTGCCGGGAATACACTGCAGCTCATGTTCTTCCTCATGTCTTTTAAAAGTGCAAATTATTTATTTAATTTCTTCTTTAATTTCTTATTTAAAAAGGAAGTGATTTGCTGTTGTTCAAATTATTTAACCTTGCTTTGCTGGAGAATAACAATTACCTATGTACTAAAATCTATCTCTTGTATTGGAGACATTGTCTTATGAACAAAGATTATGCATATTAATCCGGTCGCTCGGCATTCTTGGAGAAACGGAGAAGATGCACCTCGCTGATTTCGGCGATCTCTTGTTTCCCCTTGTTGCCGAGGCGCCTTTGGGCGAGCGTGATCCGGACTGAGAGACCCTGGAAACAAGACTGGCAGATGCGGCGAGTTCGGTCAGGTGACTCTTGTGTGCACAAGACCCGTGTAAGAAAGGTCTTAAAAGATTTATCCAGGCGACTGGGGTAGGCAGCAGTATTTGCTGCCATTCAGATATATCCGGGGATCCGGGGAACCGGGGTGCTGGTGACTGGAATAGGCTGATCCCGTCAGCCAGGGTGGGTAGCCGTTGATACTGTTGCCAGGTGGATGCATCCGGGTGGCTGGCAGCGGTAGTTGCTGCCAGTTGGATATATCCGGGGATCTGGGAAACCGGGGTTCCGGTCGACCGGGATTGGTAGTGGTAGTTGCTGCCAGGTGGATGTGTCCATGTATCCAGGCGACCAGGGTCAGTAGCGGTAGTTGCTGCCAGTTGGATATATCCGGGTAACCGGCAACCAGGGTTGGTAGCAGTAGTTGCTGCCAGGTGGATGTGTCCACATATCCGGGGCCAGTTGGATATATCCGGGGAACCGGGGTTCTGGGCGACCGGGTTAGGCAAACCCAATCAACTAGGGTAGGTAGCAGTTGTCACGGTTGCCAGGTGGATATATCCGGGGAATTGCTGCGAGTCAGGGTGCACAAACATGCGGCGGGAAGTTCGATTGGGTAATCGATCGGGATTGGCAATGGTAGTGGTTGCCAGGTATTGCCGCAGAACAGGGCGTGCAGACATGCAGCAGGAAGTTCGGTCGCATAAGCGACCGGGTATTGCCGCGGGAATAAGGGTGCGAGGATTCGATCAGCTAACTCTTGTGCACAGACCAAGGTAAGAAAAGGGACCTTTAAGTATTGACTTGGTGGTCGGGGACGTACGAGAAGTACGGGACGTACGAGAAACATGAACAATTGGCAACTCTTTAATTAAAGTGTTTAATTGGCTAAGATTAATCTGATGAGTAAGTCTACCTGATTCGATCACCTAGCCTTAGACCGATTGTTAAGAGCGGAAATCCCCCACGCGAAGGTCAGGACCCTGAAGTGGGTGTGGAAGAAGGTGACACCGGACCTCAGTAAGGTAAAGTAAATTACATAAAGAAATGGCCGATCACCGAAATGGGGAACAAAAATAGCAATTCAAGTTTAGATGGAGACATTGGAAGAATGTCCGGAGATCATATCCCAACGGACAGTCCTTTAGGAAAAATATTAAGTAATTGGAAGTACAATTCTCGGACGCGAGGGAAGGATAAAAACGAAATGATAAACTTTTGTTGTTTTATCTGGACAAAGGAAAGCGTTAAAACTCCAAATACATTTTGGCCTAAATATGGGTCAGATGAAGATTGGCTATGTCAGGACTTAAATATATATGTAAATAAGAAACAAAAATGCTCCCGTAAAGAATCTGATTATGCTGCCTGTTGGATAGGGAGTCCGAAAATCCTTGTTTTGAAACCGTCAGAAGAAGGTGATGAGGAAACGAAGGTTTCCCGTTGGGATCCTTTGTCAATTTTATCCCCTCCTTACAATAACGACAGTAATGGTCTGTTGTCGTCTTTATCGTCTCCCACAGCGGCCTCCACAGTACTAGAACTTGAAAAAGGTCCAGGGGAAGACTTTCCCCTGAGACCAATTAAGAATAGATCAGCAGTGAAAAGGAGGGAAGAGGGGGACATAGGCGGGGCAGCGGCACAAATATATCCTCTTAGAGAAGTACCCGTTGCTGACGGTGAAATCGAGTATGTCAATGCACCACTAACTAATAGTGAAGTTAGATCATTTAAAAAAGAAATTAAAAGCTTGATTGAAGACCCCGTGGGATGGCGGAACAGTTGGACAAATTCTTGGGGCCGAATTTACATACATGGGGTGAATTGATGAGCATCCTGGGGACGATTTTTTCAGGGGAAGAAAGGGGTATGATCAGAAGAGCTGCCCTGAGAGAATGGGAAAAAAAGACACCCGTTGGGTGAAGGAGTTATACCAGCAGAGAACAAATTTTCCAATGTGGACCCCTGCTGGCAGGGTATGGATGAACACGATAGGGGAGAGATGAGAGACTTTCGAGAAATGGTTATTTTGGGCATTAGAGAAGCAGCACCTAAATCTCAGAATTTTTAGAAAGCCTTTGAAATAATACAGGAAAAGGAGGAAACCCCGTCAGCCTTTTTACAGAGATTAAAGGAAAATATTCGGGAATGAATCCCGATGATCCGGTAGCACAGGGACTTCTAAAGGTACAATTTGTGACTAAATCTTGGCCGGACGTACAAAAGAAGTGACATAAATTAGAAGGCTGGAGTGAAAAACAGATAGAAGATCTGTTATACGAGGCACAGAAAGTGCATGTGAAAAGGGAAGAGGAAAAACAAAAACAAAAGGCTAAAATATTGCAGCAGTTGAAGAAATTACGACGAGAAAGCTCGAATCAGAGA
>NC_057725.1:72620122-72643122 GCF_004010195.1 Chiloscyllium plagiosum | reverse complement strand
TTTGAGGGTGCATACATGAGGATCAATAGTCGGCACAACGTCGTGGGCTGAATGACCTGTTCTGTGCTGTGATGTTCTATGTCCTATGTTCTATAGACTAATCAAAAACTCCCAATGAGTGCGTAAAGTGGCCCTTTGGCTCATCAAGTCCACACTGACCTTCCCAAGAGCATTCCACCCAGACCGAATCCCAGTCACCCACCTTTACCCTGGCTTACCCACCTAGTCTGCATATCCTAGAATAGAACTGGACAATTTAGAATGTCCAAGTCACGTAACGTGCACACTTTTGGACAGTGGGTGGAAACCGGACAACCTAGAGGAAATCCACACGGATATAGCGAGAATGTGCAAACTCCACGCAGACAGTCACTCAACACTGCAATTGAACCCAGTGCCTGGTATTGTGCAGCAATAGCGCGAAACGCTGAGCCACTGTGGCACCTTAACTAAGTGAGAGTGGTTAACATCATTAATTTGAATTCACTATGAACAATTATGAAACGTCACAGTTTTCATACGAAATGTCTTAGCTCAGTGGGAAGCTTGGAGGAACTATGGGTGAGCAGAGTGAATTGTTTTCCCATGCATGAGAATGAAGTAACTGGAAAGGTATAAGAATAATTTACGCATGTACTCAGTTAAAAACTCTCCATTTTACTTATTCTAAAAGGAGTGTGTAATGTGTTTATCTGCGAAACTGGAATTTGAAAACCAGGGTTCAGGAAACATGGTTTGCCTCATCTCAGTAAAAATGGGAACAGCACGAGGAAGGAAAAATCCAAAAAGGAAAGCAATAACCTTGCTTTCATTCTCTTTTGAGCAGACGTATGTATGATGTGAGCAGCTTTTGGAGGTTTAGGGAGATTAAAAGTGGACAAATCCCAAGACAGAAAAGTAGTTATAACCAAGGAGGGAGGTAATACAAGGACTCTGATCAAGCCTATAATGCCTCTCCGACCTCGGGGGGTAGGGGGGGGGGGAGGTTCCAGAGGACTGCAGGACGGCTGATGTGTTGTCCACTTTTCAAGAAGTGTGACAGAGATAAACCAAGAATTACAACACAATGTGTGTTGCTTCAGAGTTAGCGAAACTACTGGAGAAACATCCAAAGAAGGGAATTCATCTGCCTTTGCGAAGTAGTGTTTGATCATGGATAGTCAGCACAGCTTTGTCAGAGGGGGATCATGCCTAACAAATCTGATGGAGTTTTGTGAAGAGCTGGCCAGATCAGTAGATGAATGCAGGGCAATTGATGTTGTTTGTAAGGATGACAAGAAAGCCTTTGACAAGGTCCTACATAGGAGATTCATAATGATGATAATAGCACATGACGTCCAGATTAACTTGGCAAGTTGGGTCCAAAATTGGCTCAGCCAGAGGAGGCAAAGCAGATTGGTAGAAGGCAGTCTGTGTCATTGAAGGTCATGTCTAGTCGGATTCCACCGTGGTCAGTGATGGGTCTCTTATTGTTTGTCATATGCGTAAATTATATAGACGAGTATGTGTTTGGACAGCGGCGAGTTGGATGGTGGTGTACTGCAGGTGAGGTTGGGGATGGTGAGTATGTTTGTATATGAGACAAAAATTGACCGGGTGAAAAATGGATATGGAAAATAATCTGAGATGACAGTTGAAATAGACAGATTGGTCAAATGGGCAGATCAGTCGCAGATGAAATCTGACCCTAGTAAATGTGAGGTGATGCACTTTGGTAACGAAGGATCATAGTTTTAAGCCGGTTGGAGGAAAGTATAGAGGGGGATGTCAGAGGCGGATTCCTTACACAGGGAGTTGTGAGAGCATGGAATGCGTTGCCAGCAGGAGTTGTGGAAGCAAAGTCATTGGGAAATTTTAAAAGACTGCTGTACATGCATATAGTCACAGAAATTTGAGGGTGCATACATCAGGATCAATGGTCGGCACAATGTCGTGGGCTGAATGACCTGTACTGTGCTGTGATGTTCTATGTCCTATGTTCTATAGACTAATCAAAAACTCCCAATGAGTGTGTAAAGAGGCCCTTTGGCCCGTCAAGTCCACAATGAACTTCCCAAGAGCATCCCACCCAGACCGAATCCCAGTCACCCACCTTTACCCTGGCTTACCCACCTAGTCTGCATATACTAGAATAGAACTGGACAATTTAGAATGTCCAAGTCACATAACGTGCACATTTTTGGACAGTGGGTAGAAACCGGACAACCTAGAGGAAATCCACACAGATATGGCGAGAATGTGCAAACTCCACGCAGACAGTCACTCAACACTGCAATTGAATCCAGTGCCTGGTATTGTGCAGCAATAGCGCTAAACGCTGAGCCACTGTGCCACCTAAACTAAGTGAGAGTGGTTAATATCATTAATTTGAATTCACTATGAACAATTATGAAACGTCACAGTTTGCATACATAACGTCTTAGCTCAGTGGGAAGCTTGGAGGACCTATGGGTGAGCAGAGTGAATTGTTTTCCCATGCATGAGAATGAAGTAACTGGAAAGGTATAAGAATAATTTACACATGTACTCAGTTAAAAACTCTCCAGTTTACTTATTCTAAAAGGAGTGTGTAATGTGTTTATCTGCGAAACTGGAATTTGAAAACCAGGGTTCAGGAAACACGGTTTGCCTCATCTCAGTAAGAATGGGATCAGCATGAGGAAGGAAAAATCCAAAAAGGAAATCAATAACCTTGTTTTCATTCTCTTTTGAGCAGACATATATATGATGTGAGCAGCTTTTGGAGGTTTAGGGAGATTAAAAGTGGACAAATCCCATGACAGAAAAGTAGTTATAACCAAGGAGGGAGGTCATGCAAGGACTCTGATCAAGCCTATAATGCCTCTCCGACCTCGGGGGGTAGGGGGGGGGGGAGGTTCCAGAGGACTGCAGGACGGCTGATGTGTTGTCCACTTTTCAAGAAGTGTGACAGAGATAAACCAAGAATTACAACCCAATGTGTGTTGCTTCAGAGTTAGCGAAACTACTGGAGAAACATCCAAAGAAGGGAATTAATCTGCCTTTGAGAAGTAGGGTTTGATCATGGATAGTCAGCACAACTTTGTCAGAGGGGGATCATGCCTAACAAATATGATGGAGTTTTGTGAAGAGCTGGCCAGGTCAGTAGATGAATGCAGGGCAATTGATGTTGTTTGGAAGGATTACAAGAAAGCCTTTGACAAGGTCCGACATAGGAGATTCATAATGATGATAATAGCACATGACGTCCAGATTAACTTGGCAATTTGTGTCCAAAATTGGCTCAGCCAGAGTAGGCAAAGCAGATTGGTAGAAGGCAGTTTGTGTCATTGAAGGTCATGTCCAGTCGGATTCCACCGGGGTCAGTGATGGGTCTCTTATTGTTTGTCATATGCGTAAATTATATAGACGAGTATGTGTTTGGACAGCGGCGAGTTGGATGGTGGTGTACTGCAGGTGAGGTTGGGCATAGTGAATATGTTTGTATATGAGACAAAAATTGACCGGGTGAAAAATGGATATGGAAAATAATCTGAGATGACAGTTGAAATAGACAGATTGGTCAAATGGGCAGATCAGTCGCAGATGAAATCTGACCCTAGTAAATGTGAGGTGATGCACTTTGGTAGACAAGTGAATACTCAATGAAGACACTAGGAAGCTCAGAGGAACAGCAATATTATGAGATGCTTGCTAACAGATCCCTGAAGGTATCAGGACAGATTAATATAGTAGTTTCAAAGGCTTATAAGATACACGTTTTTGCCAGTTGAGACATTGATTATAAGAGCAGGGATGTCCTTTTGCAGCTGTACAGGTGTTATGTGTAAGCCACGTTTGGAACATTGTGTGCAATTCTGGTCACGGCACCATCACGAGGATGGGATTTCATTGGAGGGAGTGCAGAAGAGATTCATCCGAATGTTGCTTGGGCTGTCGCGATTAAGCTATGAAGGAGGCTGGATAAGCTGTGGTTGCTTTCTTTAGAGCAGAGATCAGGTTATATAAGAATAATATTACCATATAAGAACAATCTCACAGAAGGTGCTTTGTACATGCAATAATCTGCCAGAGGTTGGATCATGTTAAGCTGAAAAGCAGGAGGTTTAGAGAGTACATGAGGAAAACCCTTCACACGTGGAGATGGTAGGGGCCTACACTGCTCTGCCCGGGAGGGGAGTCGAGACAGGAAACCTCACAATCTTTAAAAAGGACTTGGATGAGCACTTGAAATATTATCATATTCAAAGGTATAAGCCAAATGCTGGAAAGGGGGAACGAACGTCATTTTGTTGGGACAAACATAGAACATAGAACATTTAATGTTCCTCTTGCAACATGTTTGAGGTGAGGGATGCCATGGACGTCCCTGCTGATTACAGTTGCAGGAAGTGCACCCATCTCCAGCTCCTCCAAGACCGTGTTAGGGAACTGGAGCTGGAGTTGGATGAACTTAGGATCATTCGGGAGGCAGAGGGGGTCATAGATCGGAGCTTTAGGGAAGTAGTAACTCCAAAGATGGCAGATAGATGGGTGACCGTGAGGGGGACTGGGAGGAAGCAGCCAGTGCAGGGACCCCCTGCGGCCGTTCCCCTCAAGAACAAGTATACCGTTTTGGATGCTTGTGGGGGGGACGACTTACCAGGGGTAAGTAACGGGGCTCAGGCCTCTGGCACGGAGCCAGTCCCCGTTATTCAGAAGGGAAGGGTGGAGAAGAGCAGAGCAATAGTAATTGGGGACTCGATTATTTGGGGCACAGATAGGCGGTTTTGTGGGAACGAGAGAGACTCACGTTTGGTATGGTGCCTCCCAGGTGCAGGGGTAGGTGATATCTCTGATCGTGTTTTCCGGGTCTTTAAGGGGGAGGGGGAGCAAACCAAAGTCGTGGTCCACATTGGCACCAATGACATAGGTAGGAGGAGCGCTGAGGATGTTAGGCAGGCTTTCAGGGAGCTAGGTTGGAAGCTCAAAGTTAGAACAAACAGAGTTGTCGTCTCTGGTTTGTTACCCGTGCCACGTGATAGAGAGTCGAGGAATAGGGAGAGAGAACAGTTAAATGCGTGGCTACAGGGATGGTGCAGGAGGGATGGATTCCGGTATCTGGATAATTGGGGTTCTTTCTGGGGAAGGTGGGACCTCTATAAACAGGATGGTCTGCACCTGAACCTGAGGGGCACCAGTATCCTTGTTGGGAGGTTTGCTAGTGCTCTTGGGGATGGTTTAACTTAACTCTGCAGGGGCATGGGAACCTAGACTGTAGCTTTAGGGTGCAGGACCTGGAGTGTAGGGAGGTTAGGAACATGGCATCAATTTCAAAGGAGGGTGCCTGTCAACAGGAAAGTGTCTTGAAGTGTGTATACTTCAATGCAAGATGTATACGAAATAAGGTAGGTGAACTTGCAGCGTGGGTTGGACCTGGGATTTCGATGTTGTGGCTATTACGGAGACATGGCTAGAACAGGGACAGGATTGGCTGTTGCAGGTTCCAGGATTTAAATGTTTTAGTAGGGGCAGGGGTGGGGGAAAAGGACAGGCCTCCAAATAGTCCTAGAAACGTAGAAGAAAGGATTGCGAGGATGATTCAAGAGAAAAGTGAAAGTAATATGGTGGTTGTTATGGGGGACTTTAACTTTAACTATGAACATCTGGATAAGAATAATGTGATCAAGGATAGTCAGCATGGTTTTGTGAAGGGCAGGTCGTGCCTCACAAACCTTATTGAATTCTTTGAGAAGGTGACTAAGGAGGTGGACGAGGGGAAAGCGGTAGATGTGGTGTATATGGATTTTAGTAAGGCGTTTGATAAGATTCCCCATGGTAGACTACTGCAAAAAATACGGAGGTATGGCATTGAGGGTGAGTCGGAGGTTTGGATTAGGAGTTGGCTGGCTGGAAGAAGACAGAGAGTGGTAGTTGATGGCAAAGGTTCATCTTGGAGTGCCGTCACTCGCGGTGTTCCGCAAGGATCTATTTTGGGACCATTGCTGTTTGTCATTTTTATAAATGACCTGGAGGAGGGGTTAGAAGGTTGGGTGAGCAAGTTTGCGGATGATACGAAAGTCGGAGGAGTTGTAGACAGTGAGGAAGGATATGGCAGGTTACAGCGGGATATAGATAAGCTGCAGAACTGGGCAGAAAGGTGGCAAATGGAGTTCAATGTAGCTAAGTGTGAGGTGATTCACTTTGGTAAGAGTAATAAAAAGATGGGATACTGGGCTAATGGTCGGATACTTGGTAGTGTGGATGAGCAGAGGGATCTTGGTGTCCATGTACACAGATCTTTGAACGTTGCCAACCAGGTAAATAGTGCGGTGAAGAAGGCATATGGCGTACTGGCTTTTATTGGTAGAGGAATTGAGTTCCGGAGTACTGAGGTCATGTCGCAGTTGTATAAGACTCTATTGCGGCCGCATCTGGAGTATTGTGTGCAGTTTTGGTCGCCATATTATAGGAAGGATGTGGAGGCACTGGAACGGGTGCAGAGGAGGTTTACCAGGATGTTGCCTGGTATGGTAGAAAGATCGTATGAGGAAAGGCTGAGGCACTTGGGGTTGTTTTCATTGGAGAAAAGAAGGTTTAGGGGTGACTTGATAGAGGTGTACAAGATGATTAGGGGTTTAGATAGGGTCGACAGTGAGAATCTTTTACCTCGTATGGAGTCAGCTATTACAAGGGGGCATAGCTTTAAATGAGGGGGGGTGTGAGTTCATGGAATGCCCTGCCAGTAGCAGTGGTGGACTCTCCCTCATTATGGGCATTTAATCGGGCATTGGATAGGCATATGGAGGATAGTGGGCTAGTGTAGGTTAGGTGGGCTTGGATCGGCGCAACATCGAGGGCCGAAGGGCCTGTACTGCGCTGTATTCTTCTATGTTCTATGTTCTATTACAGCACAGTACAGGACCTTCGGCCGTCAATGTTGCGCCGACCTGTGAAACCAATCTGAAGCCCATCTTTCCGACACTATTCCATTTTCATTTATATGTTTACCCAGTGACCATTTAAATGCCCTTAAATTTGGCGAGTCTATTGCAGTTGCAGGCAGTGCGTTCCACACCCCTACTATTCTATGAGTAAAGAACAACATGATGGGCCAAAGGGCCTCTTGTGTTCTATATGACACTGTCATTCTTTAATTCTGAAGTTAAGCTCCTGAATTTGATTTTGTTTTGCATTTGTTACATAGTATAATTTGTCGTCATCGATTTAATCAGTATGAGATTCAGGTACTGTAGCAGAGTGCTCATTCAGAGACAGAATTTCCTAAATAAGCTGTGAAACAGAATAAAGAAGGAAAGCAGTGGGATAACAATGTGCCCGAGAATAGCTCTCAAGGAGCTCTACAACATGAGGTGTTGAACGGCTGAATAGTCTGAGAAAATTCAAGGCCGTCATTAAAATGAATATCAGAAGTGATTTGGACATTGATAGGACTGATAGTGAGTGAAATAACACAAGTATTGTTGTTTGACGATAAGTTCCAATGAACAATTGAGAGCTAATATTATTCCATTCTTTTGGGTATTCAAATACAGACTTAAATCTCAATGATATCATCATCAAAAGAAGCCTGTTGTCGTAATCTGTTATTCAAAATGCTAAAAAAAATGATTGTGGAACCTTACTTTCCCTGGGGAGATAGCACACAATATAAAATAAAGTGTCTGGAATTGACTCATCTCCAACTATGACAGAATTCTCAAATTCTGAGAGATTGCCAGCAGCAAGAAGGGGCAGGTTTTCCCAAATAGCAAAATGTATTTTCAAACGGTATTTTGCTTAAAAGTGTACTTTCCCATCCTTGCTCTTGTTGGTGTTCCCGGTAAGTTTTGTAACAGCTTAAGGTATGTCAGTCCACATGACCACTTCATGCACATTGCTAATTTCCATTTCGCAGACAAATCATGATGCCAGGCGATAGTGTTCTCATGCGCTGAGTTTAAAGTGAATAGTTTGTCCATGAGGAGGTTCCTCAGTGTTGTGCATCATTGTCTGTTTCTCTATACTGTGCAGAATGGGTTTGCCCTGAGGCCACATTGATGCGGTCTGGCTGAGCACCGGCCCTGGCTGGTCGAGAAACAGTTCAGCAAAGTCATACTCTCTCTGTTGGAGTTTAGAACCTGCTATTGGGCAAATGGGTTTTGCAACAACCCACCTCTTAGTGATACTTGGTGTTTCCCATTCCTTGATCTGGAGAGAATTTGGTGGTGCTTGCATGTGTTCAGACAGGTTGTTCCAAATGCCACAACGACGGAAGAAAAACATGTCGGCAATAAGTGGGTTGAGCAGGCCACTATGGAATGATAAGTGAGGGTCAGCACAGAATGGTTTGACCATCTTGTGTGTCTTTGTCCATCGGTGGATGTTTGGGGACATGTAATTTGTGAGAACAGATCACTGGAAGGAGTGTTGAACACAGAGTTCCAACTCCATTGGATATTGTTGAAATTATGTGATTGTCATGTGAGGTTGTGCCATTTGTAAAATGATGCACAATGCTGTTGAGCAGAGTCTATTAGGACGCATACTGAGATCTGGAGTTTTCTGCTTCCACAGAGGATCAAATGACTTTGTCGAAGAGGATGTTTCCCAACTTGCCCTTTATTGCTGTTATTCTTTAATGTGCTCTGAATGATAATGTGAAGGTGCTCCCATTTGTGTTCATTTTTGATTATCATTTCGCCTTTGACTATCAATTTAAATATGTAATTGTTATTGTTATTATTAATAAGAATAACAATGAAACTGTTATTACTATTCTGTCAGTACTGATATTTTGGAGATGAAAACGATGGATATATTTTAAACAGATTCACTAAGATTATAGTGTTACACCACAGACTGGGCCAATTTATGAAATCTCTGACGAGGAAGTGCTGGTGTTGGACTGGGGTGGATAAAATCAGAAGTCACATGACACCAAGTTATAGTTCAACAGGTTCATTTCAAATAACAAGCTTTCAAAGTGCTACTCTTCCACTGAGAAATATAAAGTTGGTTTCGGGTGACTGATGTACTATTTAGGACATTGGAGTCCAAGGTGATGAATCAGGATCAAGAACATCTGGCCATTCGGAGTGATAGTACGCCCTACTGCTACGATCTCCAGTTGACCTGATGTTCAGCATTGAGGGACTTGGTGAGTTGGATAATCTATCAGGGTCACTAGTTGATTCATAGTCTATCAGCAGCACACTACTAAGAGAACATGAATTACCTGTCGACCCTGATTTGCATGATGTACTTTGCCTCATGATGTGGGACATCATTGCACTGATTGTCACCCAGGATATCTGCCCACACAGTAATGTGCAGGTGCCGGTGTTGGACTGACGTTTGAAAGGTCAAAAGTCACAGAAGACCATGTTCTGGTCCCACAATTTTATTTGAAATCACAAAAATTCGGAGCTCCTATGTCATCTGAAGTGAAGAGAAACACACAGGCACAGTATTTGTATAGTTTTGGATTATTTGTTACTTTGCTTAGGTCCTTGGCATGTGACTCTTCAACCTATCCTCTTATTCCAGCTGGTTGGCGTGTCTCTAGCACCATTTTATTTTTAATTTTTTGTAATTATTTCTCTGCTAATTTTTTTTCGGCTGAGAGGTCATCCCTTCCCTAACTGTTTAGCTGTTGACGTTTTATTCACACAGTCTGACACTTCTGATCACTTGCAGACTTGCTACTCAGCCTGTCGACACTCCACTCGTGCCATTTCTATGATCTTTGGTCTCTTTGCTTATAGATTCTGTGCTTGGATATTTCTCTTCACTACACCTGATGAAAGGTCAGAGCTTCGAAAGCATATGACTTCAAGTAAACCTGTTGAGACTATAACCTGGTGTCACGTAATTTCTGACATTTTCCAAACAGTAATTGTGATTTACAGTACAGAAACAGTTACAGAGATATAAATTTCCATAGTTATCATGTGACTTGCTGTAGGTACATCAATGCAGTTTCAGACTTCGCTGGTGAATTTAAGCTGATCTGCTTCTGAAAAAGCTTATTTCATCTTCCTTGCATTCTGCATAATTGGAAAACGGAGCTGTGTGACTGCTCATCGGTGTTCACTTTGTGGGAAGTTGTTTATGTCGAGATCCTGTGCTGGTTGTGGATGGCCATTCAGGGAGCTGACCTCATTCAGGGCACCTCAGTATGTTCAGCTCCTTCTGGATGGATGAAGGTTTTTGTGTTGATTGAATTGATGTATAAAGTTGAGTGTTGGAGATGCATTGGAGGTCACATTTCGGTGCTGA
Source organism: Chiloscyllium plagiosum (assembly GCF_004010195.1). Taxonomy (NCBI): domain Eukaryota; kingdom Metazoa; phylum Chordata; class Chondrichthyes; order Orectolobiformes; family Hemiscylliidae; genus Chiloscyllium; species Chiloscyllium plagiosum. The sequence continues at coordinate 72,632,883 of NC_057725.1, read as the reverse complement.
TTAACTTCAGACTGTTTTGTGGCTATTGAGCAATGGAAAGTATGTTGGCTTTGGGAGTGAGATAGTATGCAAGGAACTTGCTGTTGCCAGCTAGGTCTGAAGTTTATAAATATTTGCAGTAACAATAATGCCAAGTTGAAAATTTACAAAGTATATAATAAATGCCAGAGCTGCTGCATCAACCCTCCTGACTGGGACATATCTGGCACAGTGTGTTTTACATCAGGGAAGGAACACAGTGGATCAAACTCTTTGATGCAATAATCCCTGTTTCTTGAATATTTCACGTCAAGGGAAATGCTGTTGCTGGAGCTCTGGGTTTCAAGACCTTAAACTAATTTCATTTCGGAACCGATAAGACTGTGCAAGATTCAGAGAACATGTGTAACTCTCTCATAATATCAGAGGTTAGTACAATACAGAAGATTGACCCAATTATGGGGCAATGTTAGTCCGTAATGGGCTCTCTTGGAATCCTTATTCTTCCCTGAATTTCAGTCTTTACTTCCCCAGAGGATCCTATTCATTGATGTTAGGTATTGCTGCTACACAGCTATGTATGACTATTACATTTAAACCTTGACTTCTTGGGTACTGGGACTGGGGTAATATGATTTCATAATGTGTGATATCAATCTGTGCAGTTAACATTTTAAACTAACTATGTGGTGTAATTCCTCAACTGAAAACAGCAACAATAACAGCTTTGTGGCTCGCTGGCAATTTTCATTGTCAGTGATTTATTGGATTGAGGCATGATTTTGACCTATGTTTCCAGAAATCACTCTGAATGATAGCATTACTGATCATGGAATGGAATCACAAAATTCGAGCTCGACCCTCTGGTTGTATTGATGTCCTGTTGTTGGGAGAATCTGTCATTGGGGAAGCTGAATTGTAGACCTGAGCTCTGGAAATTGGTGAGAGTGACAGCATTCAACTTCAAGACCCCATTTGACTGAGTGTGGTATCAGGGGCCCGAGCAAAACTGGAATGAATGGGTATGAGGGTGCACGTACTCCAATGGATGGAGTCAGACCTGGCACGAAAAGAGATAGTTCTGGTGTTGAAAGTCAGTCCTCTCAGCTCCAGGTCATCGTTGCAGGAATTCCTCAGGGTAGTGCCGGCGCCCCAACCATGGTCAGTTGCTTCATCAATAATCTACCCTCCATCCTAAGGTCAGAAGTGTGGATGTTCACCAGTGATTGCACAATGCTCAGCACCAATCGGAACTCCTCTGATACTGAAAATGCAACAAGATTGAGACAATATCATGGAATCATAATATCCCAAAACTGTAGGTAGAGACCGTTCAGCTGATCATGTCTGCAACAACACTCCAACAACCATCGCAAACCCCCACCAGACTGGCATAACCCGGTATTTAATATGGCTAAGCTACCTAGCCTGCACAACTTTTAACTGTGGAAGGAAGCCAGAGAACCCAAGACAACACAGACCCGAGGAGAATGCGCAAACTCCATGCAGATGGTCCTCCAAGGCTGGTATTGAATACGGATCCCTGGTGCTGTTACTCATCATTGCTCACCACTCTGCCACTGTGTTGCCAGATATGCTGAGCGTCTGGGGTGGGCTGAGCAACGGCAAGTAAGGTTCAAACCACACAAATGCAGGGCAATCGCTATCTCCAATAAGAGAGAATCTATCCTACACCCCTTGACATTCAGTTGTGTTAATGTCACTGAATCCCCTATTATCAACATCCTGGGTGTTGCCATTGGGCAGGAACTTTACTGGACTCAACCCATTGGCAGAGTGACTAGAATAGCAGGTCAGATGCTGGGAATACTATCGTGAGTAACTCACCTCCTGACTCCCAAAAACTGTCCACCATCTACAAGGCACAAGCCAGATGTGTGATGGAATATTTCCCATTTGCCCCCACTCGTCTGGATGATTTCAACTCCAACTCAAGAAGCTGGACACCATTCAGGACTAAGCAGTCCATTTCATTGGCAGCATATCCAGAAACATCCAGTCTGTCCACCATTGACGCTCACTAGCCGCACTGTGTACTATCTACAAGATGCACTGCAGAAATCCACTGAAAGTGCCCAGAGAGCACCATCCAAAGCCAGGATCACTATAATCTAGAAGGACAAGGGCAGCAGATATAATAGAACACCACTATCTGAAAGTTTCTCTCCAAGCCACTATCCATCCTGACTTGTAAACATATCACCTTTGCTTTAAGGTAAGACTCCATCAAAATCCTGGAATTCCTAACATTTGGCATTGTGGGTCAACCTCCAGGACATGCACTGAAGAAGTTCAAGAATGTAGCTCAGCACCACCTCTCAAGGGCAACTAAGGGTGGGTAATAAATAATGGCCAGCCAGCAATGCCCACGTTATCTGGGTGCAGAATCAAAAAGAATTGTACTGAATATGGGTAACTTCTCAAATGGGAATGTCTGACCCAGTATTCTTGCTTTCTTGTGGGTTTCTGTAAATGCAGAATTCTAGTAAGTTTGGAACACTAACAGGAGAATGCCCTTAATTGCAAGTATTACTGGGAATATCTTTCATTCTAGTACAGTATTGCATGATGGTCAATAGCCTGAAGGGAGCATCTGATTCCAGTGGCAATGTGATCCAGTGAACATCTTTCAATTTGAATTTTACCAAGTATGGTTTCCTAGGCAAAGGGGAACAACTAAACGCAGTGTCCAAGTGTTACTGGGAGCATCCCTCAGAATAAAAGTACACTGAATGTTTGTTTGTTAACTGGAGTGGAACAATTTACCCCAATGGTCTTCCATCTCCCGGGCTTCCAACACAACCACGTGTAAACTCGAAAGTGTGGCAATCTCAGGATTGTTTGACTTAAACTTATAGAAGCATTCATTATATTTATCTCAGTCAGATGTTCCTGCTTTTCCAGTTAAGTTTTTGTTCGTGAAAAGAAATAGTCAGCTCCTAAACCTATACATTGCGAACATGCATTTACAATTTAAAAACCCTCATAAAATTGGACCCAATGAGACTACAACTCTCTGTACTTCAATCCTGAACACATGCAAAGATGATTGCGATAATTGGAGGTCTGCCGTCTCAGCTGATGTACGTCTGTGCAGGAATTCTTCAAGGACATATCCTACAACCCAAAATCTGCAGCTGCCTTAACAATGCCCTTCCCTTTATTGTCGTTTCCGAAGTGGAGAGGTTTGCACATTGTGCAATCAATGTTCAGCAGCCTGGTCTCTCAGATTATGTCGAGGTCTGTGTCTGTATACAGGGAGATAATGCTCAGCTTGGGCTGATATTTGACAGTCATATTCCACAAGCTCCAGGCGATGACCATTTCCATAAAATGAGAATCGACCAATCTCCCATTGGCCTTTTATGACATTACCATTACTCAATTTACAATGGCCAACAACCTGTGCCAGCCAATGACAAGAAAATTGCTTGGCCCAGCCAGACAAGTGCTGTGGCCACAGGAGTAGGTCAGACACTCTGATAACTGTAGTAATCAGCTTCCTGCCTGCCTCTCGAAACCATGTCCGTCACCCGTCATCCAGAAAGCATACCTCAGGGCTGGGATGGAATGCTCCCTACATGTCTAGCTGAGTGCAGGTCAGGCAACATTCACGAAGCTCCACATTGTGCAGTACAATAGCCGTTGATTGGCGTGGCAATAAGAACATTCAGTACTCACTCTCTTCATCAATGACATGCTTAATCAACAACGAACCTCATCTACCACATGCAAAACAGTTTGATTATAAGTCTCTTTCCCCGGCATACCGCAACCCAGCACTGAGAAGATCAAGGGCAGCAGGTGCATAGAAGTTCCACCAGATGCCAATTCCTTTCCAATCTCGATTTCAGTCTGACTTTGAAATATAGTATATTTCCTTTACTGCTGCAGTCTAAACATTCTGGAACTCTCTTCTCCAATAATACGGAGCTTTCCTGTGCATAGATAATGCAGATGCTCAAAAATGCCGCTTTCAAGTCCTGTCAGAAAGACTGAGGCAATGAGTGTTGGCCTGGCTCCCAATCCTCACATTTCATGACCTCCTTTAAAAATAAACAATATTCCTACATCTGAAAGAAGGTATCTCTGAACTCGAGCAATGGTTATTGTCCAAGGGAGAGTCCCAGATGATAGAGAACCTGAAAAATATCCAATGGGAAAGGGTGGAAGCATGTTTCTGAATTCAGAGTGTGAGCTATCCTTGGAGATGGTCCATGTCAAAGCTTATTTTGCCGAGTCCAATGCATTACACATCTATTTCTGCCGTAAACACAGATTGCATTCTCGCCATTGGCAGTGGTATATATGTTGGTGTTCCCTACTTCAAAAATCTATGCTGAGCCGAATGGAGGATCTGTTATCTTCGAAAATGTGTCATTTTTGGGAGTTGCATGTTTTTGACAATGAAAACCACGTGAGGATATTCAATCCTAGGGAGTTGCCCTAAAAGGTGAACAGTCATCTGTACTGGTGAGTTGGGAGTGCTCCATTTTCTATTGTTCATTCAATGGGTGCGGGCATCACTGGTTCAGTCAGCAATTACCGCGCATCTCTAATTGCGTAGAGGGGAGCAAAGACTCACCAGATTGTTGTGGGTGTGAAATCACATGAAGGCCAGGACAGACAAGGATAACAGATTACCTTCCCTAAAGAACATCAATGAATGAAACTGTTTTTTTTTTAACCCCTGATAATTGACGAATGTTTCACAGCAATTATTGGAATCTTCAGTCCAGATTTCTAATAGAATTCAAATTTTGCCAGTTGCAATAGTGGTCCGACAATCTGAACCATGGAAGTATTCAGTAATTAATCCAACCACCATGCCTCTGGTTAAATATCCACCGCAATCATGAGAACATGAACATTTGGCATGAACTCCTCCCACCTGTTCAAGACTGTACATCACAGCCCCCAGGGCCTGACAACATTACCAAGCTCTCTGAATTATCAGTTGAATATAAGATCATTAGACCGTCGTCTCCCATAATCTTTAACATTGACTTGAATCCAGAGGTTAGTCTCAGCAGCATCAGGAGGCTGGAAGGACACACCAAGCTAGGCAGCATCAGGTGGCTGGAAGAACACAGAAAGCCAGGCAGCATCAGGAGGCTGGAAGAGCACACCAAGCCAGGCAGCATCAGGAGGCTTGAAGAACACACCTAGCCAGGCAGCTTCAGAAGGCAGGAAGAACACACCAAGCCAGGCAGAATCAGGAGGCTGGTAGAGCACACCAAGCCACGATGCCCTGCCAAACCAGATCCATTCCTCCCTTTGACCACCACGTTGTACCCTCTACCTGTCTTCACCTATAACCACTTTGCCAACCTTGCCCCCCCCCCCCACCACTCCCTTTATCTGCAGCTACCTCCACACCCAACCCCAGCCCTGATGAAGGGTTATATCTGAAACGTTGACTTCTCCATCTCCTGATGCTGCCTGGCTTGCTCTGTTCTTCCAGCCTCTTGATCTTGCCTGTCTACTTTGGATTCCAGCATCTGCAGGGTTTTTTTTGTCGCATACCTTCGTGGTTCAGATTGTCAGGATGTTCAATCCCATACGCATGGAATGGGTCAAAGTTTTATCATGCGTTTTTTATTTCATATTGTGCATCCTTTCTCCTGATTTAATGCCCTGTTCTGTAGTTCAAACGGTGTGAATGTACAATTCTGATGACAATCTGAGCTTTGGAAACTCCAAAACCGAATGCAGGAATTTTGTAATCAACGTTTGTATGAGGTGTTTCTCATTGCTTGCTTTTCTCATCCAGGGTGTCTTTCTGTGGATGTTGTGGTCTTATGGGAATCTCCAGCTAGAGTAATCTATAAATCAACCACTGCCAACCCCAATAAAACAATGAACGCATGACCATGTTGCTGGGAATACACTGCAGCTCATGTTCTTCCTCATGTCTTTTAAAAGTGCAAATTATTTATTTAATTTCTTCTTTAATATCTTATTTAAAAAGGGAGTGATTTGCTGTTGTTCAAATTATTTCACCTTGCTTTGCTGGAGAACAACAATTACCTTTGTACTAAAATCTATCTCTTGTATTGGAGACATTGTCTTATGAACAAAGATTATGTATATTAATCCGGTCGCTCGACATTCTTGGAGAAACGGAGATGGTGCACCTCGCTGATTTCGGCAATCTCTTGTTTCCCCTTGTTGCCGATGCGCCTTTGGGCGAGCGTGATCCGGACTGAGAGACCCTGGAAACAAGACGGGCAGATGCGGCGAGTTCGGTCAGGTGACTCTTGTGTGCACAAGACCCGTGTAAGAAAGGTCTTAAAAGATTTATCCGGGCGACTGGGGTAGGCAGCAGTATTTGCTGCCATTCAGATATATCCGGGGATCCGGGGAACCGGGGTGCTGGTGACTGGAATAGGCTGATCCTGTCAGCCAGGATGGGTAGCCGTTGAAACTGTTGCCAGGTGGATGCATCCGGGTGGCTGGCAGCGGTAGTTGCTGCCAGTTGGATATATCTGGGGATCTGGGGAACCGGGGTTCCGGTCGACCGGGATTGGTAGTGGTAGTTGCTGCCAGTTGGTTATATCTGGGTAACCGGCGACCGGGGTTGATAGCAGTAGTTACTGCCAGGTGGATGTGTCCACATATCCGGTGCCAGTTGGATATATCCGGGGATCCGGGGAACCGGGGTTCTGGGCGACCGGGTTAGGCAAACCCAATCAACTCGGGTATGAAGCAGTTGTCACGGTTGCCAGGTGGATATATCCGGGGAATTGCTGCGAGACAGGGCGCACAAACATGCGGCGGGACGTTCGGCCGGGTAATCGATCGGGATTGGCAATGGTAGTGGTTGCCAGGTATTGCCACAGAACAGGGCGCGCTGACACGCAGCAGGAAGTTCAGTCGCATAAGCGACCGGGTATTGCCGCGGGAATAAGGGTGCGCAGATTCGATCAGCTAACTCTTGTGCACAGACCAAGGTAAGAAAAGGGACCTTTAAGTATTGACTTGGTGGTCGGGGACGTACGAGAAGTACGGGACGTACGATAAATATGAATAATTGGCAACTCTTAAATTAAAGTGTTTAATTGGCTAAGATTAATCTGATGAGTAAGGTGTCTACCTGATTCGATCACCTAGCCTTAGACCGGTTGTTAAGAGCGGAAATCCCCCACGCGAAGGTCAGGACCCTGAAGTGGGTGTAGAAGAAGGTGACACCGGACCTCAGTAAGGTTAATTAAATTACATAAAGAAATGGCCGATCACCGAAATGGGGAACAAAAATAGCAATTCAAGTTTAGAAGGAGACATTGGAAGAATGTCCGGAGATCATATCCCAACGGACAGTCCTTTAGGAAAAATGTTAAGTAATTGGAAGTACAATTCTCGGACGCGAGGGAAGGATAAAAAAGAAATGATAAACTTTTGTTGTTTTATCTGGACAAAGGAAAGCGTTTAAACTCCAAATATATTTTGGCCTAAATATGGGTCAGATGAAGATTGGCTATGTCAGGACTTAAATATATATGTAAATATGGAACAAAAATGCTCCCATAAAGAATCTGATTATGCTGCCTGTTGGATAGGGAGTCCGAAAATCCTTGATTTGAAAACGTCAGAAGAAGGTGATGAGGAAACAAAGGTTTCCCTTTGGGATCCTTTGTCAAGTTACTCCCCTCCTTACGATAACGACAGTAATGGTCTGTTGTCGTCTTTATCGTCTCGCACAGCGGCCTCCCCAGTACAAGAACTTGAAAAAGGTCCAGAGGAAGACCTTCCCCTGAGACCAATTAAGAATAGATCAGCAGTGAAAAGGTGGGAAGAGGGGGACATAGGCGGGGCAGCGGCACAAATATATCCTCTTAGAGAAGTACCCGTTGGTAACGGTGAAATCGAGTATGTCAATGCACCACTAACTAGCAGTGAAGTTAGATCATTTAAAAAATAAATTAAAAGCTTGATTGAAGACCCCGTGGAATGGCGGAACAGTTGGACAAATTTTGGGGCCGAATTTACATACATGGGGTGAATTGATGAGCATTCTGGGGACGATTTTTTTCAGGGGAAGAAAGGGGTATGATCAGAAGAGCTGCCCTGAGAGAATGGTAAAAAAGACATCCGTTGGGTGAAGGAGTTATACCAGCAGAGAACAAATTTCTCAATGTGGACTCCTGCTGGCAGGGTATGGATGAACACGATAGGGGAGTGATGAGAGACTTTCGAGAAATGGTTATTTTGGGCATTAGAGAAGCAGCACCTAAATCTCAGAATTTTTATAAAGCCTTTGAAATAAGACAGGAAAAGGAGGAAGCCCCGTCAGCCTTTTTACAGAGTGTAAAGGAAGCTACTAGAAAATATTCGGGAATGAATCCCGATGATCCGGTAGCACAGGGACTTCTAAAGGTCCAATTTGTGACTAAATCTTGGCCGGACGTACAATAGAAGTGACATAAATTAGAAGGCTGGAGTGAAAAACAGATAGAAGATCTGTTATACGAGACACAGAAAGTGTATGTGAAAAGGGAAGAGGAAAAACAAAAACAAAAGGCTAAAATATTGCGGCAGTTGAAGAAATTACGACGAGAAAGCTCGAATCAGAAAACAGAGGAGGACAAGAGAGACAGAGAGCAGATGGTAAGGGAAGGAAGCAACTGGCAGGATGTTATTACTGTGGAAAAACAGGACATTTCAAAAGACAATGTCCAAAGTTAGGACGACAAAGAGAAGCGGTATCATTGATGATTTTTGATGAAGATTAGGCGAGTCAGGGGTTCCCTCCTCCTGATACCCAGCGGGAACCCTTGATAAATTTAAAGGTGGGGCCTGAAGAGGAGGAAACAGTGTTTCTGGTAGAAACGGGAGCGGCGCGGTAATCCCTAAGTTTTAGACCTTAACAATATTAAATTAACTAATAGAGTCTCAGAGTGTCTGGAGAAAACGGCGAAGGATTCTTGATGCCCATTATCGAGCCGACCCTAATAAAGGGAAAGAACGAAGAAGTGATGGAACAACTATTATATATTCCTAATGTTGGATGCAATCTCTTGGGTAGAGATTTAATAATTTTTTTAAACTTGAAGATTGGAGTAGACAATAGTTCAATAACTGTAACAATGAATAAACTAACGACCAATGATGAAGAACAGATAAACCCTAACGTGTGGGCGAGAACCGGGAATAGGGGTCGTTTAAACGTTAATCCCATGGTAATTACATTGTCACAAGAGAATAAAACAGTAAGGCTTAAACAATATCCAGTTTCGTTAGAGGGGTGCAAGGGATTACAACTGGTAATAGACTCTCTAGTAAAATAAGGGCTATTAGAACCATGTATGTCACCCTTTAATACCCCAATGCTACCCGTTCGGAAACCAGATGGAATTTACCGACTGGTACAAGATCTCAGACTCGTAAACCAACTGATCCACACAAGACACCCAGTGGTGCCCAATCCATACACCCTTTTTAGTAGGATACTGTGTAACCATCGATGATTTAGAACATAGAACATAGAAGAATACAGCGCAGTACAGGCCCTTTGGCCCTCGATGTTGCGCCGATCAAAGCCCACCTAACCTATACTAACCCACTATCATCCATATACCTATCCAATGCCCGCTTAAATGCCCATAAAGAGGGAGAGTCCACCACTGCTACTGGCAGGGCATTCCATGAACTCACGACTCGCTGAGTAAAGAACCTACCCCTAACATCTGTCCTATACCTACCCCCCCTTAATTTAAAGCTATGCCCCCTTGCCAGAAGATAGAAAGGATCAAAGCTTGAACTTCAGAGTTGTTGGATATCAGAATCATTTCCAGGACAGGAGATGGTTATTTAAACTTTTGCATGCCAAAATAATTGGGATCAATGCCTTTGCAGGGAAGTTGAAAAAGATTTAATCAAAATTGGAAGGGAGTGGGTTCCAACATATAGAAATAGAAAAGATGTATAAAGGAGTGAAAGTATTGACTAGCACTAGATTAAAGAAGGAAGTAGCAGGTTAAGGCCAACAAGGAACATAAGACATTCCTAACCTGTGTCTATGTATTCCTGGGACTGATAGGTTATTGCAGATTATGGATAGATGCCTATGCTCAGAAAACGAAGAAGTTATGTTACAAACTGACAGAATCAGAACACGAAAGACTGTACTGGACAGAAGAAGAAAAGGAAGGGTTACGTGAACTAAAGCATAGTCAAATGCAAGCCACGGTATTAGCCCTTCATTCCCTAGAGAAACCATCTCACCTTTTTGTGACAGTAAACGATGGAGCAGCCCGAGGAGTGTTAACCCAGAAAGGAGGTGGAAATAAGCAGCCCACAGCCTTCTTGTATAAAATTCTGGACCCTGTTTCAAGAGGATGGCCTGAATGTATACAGGCAGTTACAGGAACTGCTATATGAAGACCATAACACATAGGAGTGGAAGTAAGGCCATTCGGCTCATCGAGGCCACTTCGCCATTCAATCATGGCTGATGGGCATTTGAATTCCACTTACCCGCATTCGCCCCGTAGCCCTTGGTAGAAGAAAGCCAGAAACTTACTTTCGGAGGAACACTAGTAGTTAATACTCCCCATCAAGTTAGAACTGTGTTAAACCAAGAAGCAGGAAGATGGTTGACAGACTCACGAATTCTAAAATACGAGACCTTCCTGATGGAGAAAGATGACCTCGTACTAGCAACAGACACCTGTCTAAACCCAGCTACCTTTGTTTGGAAGGGAGAACATCTGGACAAACGAGAATTAGAGCACGACTGTTTAGATATCATAGAATATCAAACCAAAATTAGACAGGATCTGAGAGATCTATCTTTACATGACGGTGTTTATAGATGGATCATCGAGAGCAGTGGAAGGAAAAAGACACAATGGATATGCAGTAGTGGACATTAACAAATACCAAACAGTGGAGGCAGAACGACTGCCTAACACATGGTCAGCACAGACCTGTGAACTGTACGCTTTAAACCAAGCTTTAAAATACTTAGACAAGCGAGATGGGACAATTTACACTGATTCCAAATATGCTTATGGGGTAGTCCATACCTTCGGAAAGATATGGCAAGAACAGGGACTAATCAATAATCGAGGGAAAGAATTAGTACATGAAGAATTAATAGGATAAGCACTAAAAAGTTCAAAATTACCCCGAGAAATAGCTATAGTCCATGTACCTGGACATCAGAAAGGGAACACCCTAGAAGCAAAGGGAAACCGGCTAGCAGATGAGATAGCTAAAGAGTCAGCTATAAATCATACAACAACAAGGATACAGATTCTTACACCACTAGTTGACTCTTCTCCCATGAACCCTGTGTACACAGAAGAAGTGAAGGAATTGAAGGAAAGTGCATCCTCCCGGATGGGAGGGAACTATTGAGCAAACCAGTCATGAGAAACATCTTAGCCACTTTACACCAGGGTAGTCAGTGGGGTACCCAAGCCATGTGTGGCACAGTATTAAGAAAATATGGCTGTAAAGGAATATATACATTGGCAAAACAGATATGTATAGGATGTATAATTTGTCAAAAGATCAATAAGAAAATGTTAAGAGAAGGGCTCAAAGGAGGAAGAGACCCAGGGTTGAGACCCTTCCAAAGTATGCAGGTGGATTACACTGAACTACCCCAGTGGGAAAACAGAAGTACCTGTTTGTACTGGTAGAACACTTAACTGGGTAGGTGGAAGCTTTCCCGATGTCATCGGCCACCTCGAAAGGAGTGGTGAAAACCCTCCTTGAACATATCATCCCACGATATGGAATAGTGGAAAATATAGACTCAGACCAAGGTAGCCATTTTACTTCTAATATATTGCAAGAAGTAATGGCGAGTCCAGAGATCTATTGGGAATTCCACACCCCTTGGCACCCACCCTCTTCTGGACGGGTGGAACGAATGAATCAGACTATAAAAAAGAAATTGTCTAAATTAGTCCAAGAGACTCAATTACCATGGACCAAATGTCTACCTATTGTACTATTATGCATTCGGACTGCCCCAAGGCGCGATAGCGGCCTTTCACCTTATGAAATGATATTTGGGCTAGCATTTCGAGGAGGGAAAGGAAAGATGTCTATAGCCGAGTTTAATGACAAGTTTTTGAAAAATTATATTATGGCACTTCGCTCTTCATTATCTATTCTTAGGAATAGAGGCTTGTTGGTACGGACACTGCCGCTCGAATTCGCAGCACACCGTATACAGCTGGGTGATTGGGACCTGATCAAATCTGGAAATATACCAAACTCCACCCAAGCTGGGAGGGACCATTCCTAACCTTCCTGTCAACTGAAACAGCTATTCAGACTGCTGAGAAAGGGTGGAGTCATCACACTCGCGTTAAAGGTCCTGTGAACGCCCCAAAAGCGAAGTGGCACGCTCATCCTATAGACAACCCTCTGAAAGTTAAGAAAGAAAGAATGAATCGAGACAAAAGACTCTTTTAAAGTTTGCTGATATATATATATATATATACCAGGGGTAAGCAATGGGGTTCAGGTCTCTGGCACGGAGCCTGTCCCCGTTGCTCAAAAGTGAAGGGTGGAGAAGAGCAGAGCAATAGTTATTGGGGACTCGATAGTTCGGGGCATAGATAGGCGGTTCTGTGGGGGCGAGAGAGACTCACGTTTGGTATGTTGCCTCCCAGATGCAAGGGTACGTGACGTCTCTGATCGTGTTTTCTGAGTCCTTAAGGGGGGGGGGGGGGGGAAACAGCCCGGAGTCGTGGTCCACATTGGCATCAATGACATAGGTAGGAGGAGGGCTGAGGATGTTC
>NC_057725.1:72602393-72619622 GCF_004010195.1 Chiloscyllium plagiosum | reverse complement strand
AACACATGTTCTTACAGGTAAGAGAGATTTCAGAGAGAAAGCTAGTCAGGAACTAAGTACTGAACATTGAAACCTTTCTGCTATTGCAGGAAGCTTCTTACTGTTACAATCAAAAGAACCTCGAAAAAAAAGCAGAACTGGAAGAACTTCCCTGCTATTGTTAAATTAGTCGCCTGCACCTGTGTTTTTGTGACCTCTCTTGAAATAAAAGGACAAAATAACCTTTTTAATGTGGCAGAATTGTCACACCTCCAATATAAAAATTGGCTTCATTTTAAACCACTTTATCTTCCTGTGTTAATGCATTACATTATGTTGAGTATAACCATGTAAACATGCCCGACTACATTCTATTTCAGCCTGTTTACTCCTGCCACTGAATGCCTTTGTTTATTCATGCAAGTCTTGACAATGTGTGGCAATTACGTTTTCTCATCCTGCCACATATATAATTTTCACATTGAATGGCTGCAATAACACGCTCTAATAGCAAACTTAGTCCTTAAATCTTTGTCCTTAAGTTTCTCCAAAAACTTTAACGTGGCATGGTCAATATATATGCTTGTCTCGGACACATTACTGGCAACGTAAGTGTTGAAATGTTGTAACGCCAACACCGAGCTCAAGGCCTCCTTCTCAATTGTCAAGTATTTCTTTTGATGAATTTTCCATTTCCTGGAGAAATATGGATAGGTATTTCTGTCTTTCCGCCATTTTCTTGTGAGAGTACAGCACTAACGTCCACGTCATTTACATCAAAAGCCACCTTGAATGGCTTTGCGTAATTTCGTGTGGTTAGTACTGGGGCAGTGGTTGAAATAGCTTTCATGCTGTCAAATGCTTTCTGACAATTTGCCTTCCACTGAAATTTCCTGCATTCCTACAGTAATTCAAAAACTTAGCCAACTGTTAAAACCCTGAACAAATACCTGGCAAAACACACTCAATCTCAGGATACGTAATACCTCTGTCTTCATTGATGGTATGGGTAACTCCCAAATAACCTGCTTTGTCTCAACCATTTGATCGAACACAGTCTCTGATAATTCAACTTCAACTCCCTTATCTGTATTCTAGGGTTTCTCTTCCTGTTTCAGCTAGTGACTTTGTGATCTTGTTCCCACACTATCAGCAAAAATCCCAGAATATGCTTCCTGCAATACCTCAGATGCCTGATTTTACACTGGCATTTCAACCACAATAGGCAGCACTCATACCTGTGGCCCAACTATACCGATATCAAGGACAAATTATATTGCTGGTGCCGAGAGATCATCCACTCCTCCGACTGGATCCTCTACCCTCACTCGAAATAAATTCCACTTACGAGCAATAATCCTTCTGATTTACATGTCTTCTCATCGCTTAACATCAAAGATTGACTTGACTCTATATCTCTTAATGCTCTAACCTCTTTACTTGCTGCTCCTGAGCTACGTGAGTAAACTTTACCTTTGCAAGTAAATGGTTAAGACCTATCACTTCCTCCTGAACCAACCTCTGACCAGGTTGTACATTCTGGTGCAACTTTTTAGCTTCCACTGTGTCTTTTATTATCACTCCAACAAAATTCACTGGCTTATCCTGTTGTCCCTCATCCGTCTTCCCTGTGCTTTTCCTAACCCACCAACACTGTGATTACATGTGGCCTAGTTTGTTGCAGTCAAAAGACTGGAGCTTTACAAACTTCTCTTTCTCTTTCAAGGGTTTTCTTTTTACCTGTGGTAACCTATCTTTATGATCTTCACCAAAATATTATGTTCCCTTTCCACATGAAGATTTCTCTTTTCCCTAATTTCCATCCCTCACGGATTGAAATTGATGTTGGAAGCCAAACTTCAATTTATGACCCAACTCATATGCAGCCATTTCAACTGCTAACCTTGCTGTTTTCACTCTCTGCTCTTCCACATGAGCTCTCACTCCGTCAGGAAGTGAATTTTCTAACACCTCTAAAATGAGAGCACCACATGGTTGGTCTATTTTTCATGCCCTATCAAAATTGTTTTGTTTGATCCTTTCAAGATCCATGTAGCTTTGACCAGGATCCCTCCTTAGATTCCTGAAACCTTGCCCATCGGCTTCTGCCTTCAGCTCACATACACTTAAAATGGCTTTCTTCACCTTCTCATATTCCCCAGATACCTCCTGTGATAGTGAGGCAAATACCTCACTAGCTCTACATACCAGCTTTATTTGGATCAACAAAACCCAGATAATGTCTGGTCACTTTATTTCTTTAGCCACTTTCTCAAATACGATAAAAAAGCATTCTACACCCTTCTCCTCAACATAAGACAATGCTTGTATATAATTGAACAAATCCCCACCAGCCCCTGGCGGCGATGGGTTTGCACATCCTCACTGTTCTCCTCAGTAAGCCTACCTTCTACCTTCACCTCCACCCTTTTGAACCAGCTTTCCTGTTTAAGTGCCAGTTTCTGAAGGTCAAACTCTATCTGCTTCTCCCTTTCCCCTCTCTCTTTTGTTTTTTATTCTGCCAAAGCGATTCTGTCCTTTTCTTTTTGTTCTGCTCAGCTCTTCCTTTCATTTTGTTTTTTTTTTTCTGCTCCTGCGCATTGTACTTTTTTCTCTTCGATCTGCTTTTCATCGCAATTTAAACTGTTTCTACTCTTTTCCATGTTCAGGCTGCCTCATCTCTAATTGAAGTCCAGCCATTTCCAGAGATTCCGATGGCATTTCCAGCAAATATAAATGCTGAGCTGTTGCTGGAATTATCTATCCTTTTCTTACAGATGAAGGCGATCTCAACTCCAGCTTATCTGCCAGTTTCAACAGCTTTGCCTTGCTCACTTTTGGTAAAACTCTCAAAGTCACTTCATCCACCTCCAGAAAACCCTTAGTGACTGAAAGATCCACTACTGCACCAAACCTGTTTAAAACAACCGAATCCAAGCCCCAGATGGTCCAGGTCTTGGTGAAAGGTGTTAGTGAAACTGATGAACTGTTCAGGCTCCTCGTAGGAACAAAATGTGGTGCCGGTACAGTCATCAATGTAGTGGAGGAAAAGGTGGGGAACGGTGCCGGTGTAGCTGGCAAAAACGGACTGTTCCACATACCCAATGACGAGGCGGGCATAGCTGGGGACCATGTGCGTGCCTATGGTCTGAAGGAAGTGGGGAGATTCGAAGGAGAATTTGTTGAATGTGAGGGCAAGTTCCAACAACTGAATGAGTGCGTCGGGGAAGGGTACAGATTGCGTCAGGATTAGTGGTAGAAATGGAAGGCTTGGAGTCCTTCACCATGGTGGATGGATGTGTACAGGGTTTGGATGTCCATGGTGAAGATGAGGCATTGGGGACCAGGGAAACGAAAGTCATATAGGACGTTGAAGTTGTGGGTGGGGTCCCAAACATAGGTGGCAGCTCCTGGACCAAGGGGGACAGGACGGTGTCGAGATGAGAGGAGATACTTTCGGTGGGTCAGGAGCAGGTGGAAACGATGCGTTGACTGGGGCAGTCAGGCTTGTGAATCTTGGGTAGGAGGTTAGAACCGGTTGGTGCAGGGTTCCCAGACTAAGAGGTTGGAGGCTGTGTGTGGGAGACCCCCTGAGGTGATGAGGTTGTGGATGGTCTTGGAGATAGAACAGAGAACATAGAACATTACAGCGCAGTACAGGCCATTCAGCCCTCGTTGTTGCGCTGTCCTGTCATACTAATCTGAAACCCATCCCACCTACACTATTCCATGTACGTCCATATGCCTTTCCAATGACGACTGAAATGCACTTAAACTTGGCGAATCTACTACCGTTGCAGGCAAAACATTCCACACCCTAACTCCTCTCTGAGGAAAGAAATTACCTCTGAAATCTGTCTTATACTATCTCCCCTCACTTTAAAATTGTGTCACCTCGTGTATGCCGTTCCCATACTTGGAAAAAGGCTCTCCCTGGCCACCCTATCTAACCCTCTGATTATCTTGTATGTCTCTATTAAGTCACCTCTCAACCTTCTTCTCTCTAACGAGAACAGCCTCAAGGCCCTCAGCCTTTCCTCGTAAGGCATTCCTTCCATACCAGGCAACACCCTAGTAAATCTCCTCTGCACCCTTTCTAAAGCTTTCACATCCTTCTTATAACGCGGTGACCAGAACTGTACACAATACTCCAAGTGTGGCCATACCAGAGCTTTGTACAGCTGCAGCATAACCTCCTGGTTCCGGAACTCAATCCCTCTATTAATAAAGGCCAAAACACTGTAGGCCTTTTTGACACCCCTGTCAATCTGGGTGGTAGGGGTCTGTGTACATGGACAACGAGATCTCTCTGCTCATCTGCACACCCAAGAATCTTACCAATAGCCCAGTACTTTGCATTCCGATTACTCCGTCCAAAGTGCATCTCCTCACACTTGTCCACATTAAAATCTATTTGCCACCTCTCAGCCCAGCTCTGCACCCATCTATGTCTCCCTGCAACCTACTACATACTTCATCATTATCCACAACTCCACCGACCTTATTGTCGTCCGCAAATTTACTTAACCACCATTCTAAGCCCTCATCCAGGTCATTTATAAAAATGACGAACAGCAGTGAACCCAACACCGACCCTTGCGGTACGCCGCTAGTAAGTGGACACCAAGATGAGCATGCTCCATCAACTACAACCCTCTGTTTTCAGCAAGCCAATTACTGATCCAAACTGCTATGTCTCCCACAATCCCATTCCTCCGCATTTTGTATAATAGTCTACTGTGGTGAACCTCATCAAATGCCTTGCTGTAATCCATATACACCACATCAACCGGTTTACTCTCATCTACCTGTTTGGTCACTTTGTCAAAAAACTCAATAAGATTCGTTAGGCACGACTTACCCTTCACAAAACCGTGCTGACTGTACCTGATCAGATTATTCTTTTACAGATGGTTATAAATCCTATCTCTTATAACCTTTTCCAACACTTTAACAACAAATGAAGTGAGACTAACTGGTCTGTAATTACCAGGGTTGTCTTTACTACCCTTTTTGAACAAGGGAACCACATTTGCTATCCTCCAGTCCTCAGGGACTATTCCTGTAAACAATGGTCATTTGAAGATCAGTGCCAAAGGCTCGGAAATCTCTTCCCTTGCTTCACAGAGGATCCTAGGATAAATCCCATCCGGCCCAGTGGGCTTGACTATTTTCACACTCTGTAGTATTTCTAATACCTCTTGCTTGTGAACCTCAATCTTTTCTAGTCTAGGTACAAGCACCTTTGTAGCTTCCTCGCCAACATTTTCATTTTCGAGAGTGGACACTGTCGAAAAATATTTATTTAATGCATCCCCTATCTCCCCTGACTCCACACACAACTTCCCACTATTATTCTTGATTGGCCCTAATTTAACTCTCGTCATTCTTTTATTCCTGACATACGCATGGAAAGCGTTAGGGTTAAACCTGATCCTGTCCACCAACAATTCCCATGTCTCCTGGCTCTTCTGAGCTGTCATTTTAGCTCTTTCCTGACTTCCTTGTAACCCTCAAGCGTCCTAACTGAGTTTTGACATTTTGTCCTGACGTAAGCATTCTTCTTCTTCTTGGCCAGAGATTTCACTTCCTTAGTAAACCACGGCTCACACGTTCTATATCTTCCTCCCTGCCTGACAGGTACATACTTATCTCGGGCACACAGAAGCTTTTCCTTGAATAAGCTCCACATTTTTAGTGTGCTCATCCCCTGCAGTTTCCTTCCCCATTCTACGCTTCCTAAACCTTTCTTAACTCCATCGTAATTTCCCTTCCCTCAGCTGTAATTCTTGCTCGGTGGAGTACATCTATCCCTTTCCATCACTAAAATAAACCTGACAGAATTGTGTTCGCTGTCTCCAAAGTGCTCACCTACATCCAAATCTAACACCTGGCCAGGCTCGTAACCCAGTACTAAATCTAAAGTGGCTTCGCCCCTTGTAGGTCAGTCTACATTGTGTCAGGAAGCCCTCTTACACACACTGGACAAAAACTGACTCATCTCTAGTACTCGTACTGTCGTGATCCAAGTCAATATTTGGATAGTTGAAGGTCCCCATGACAACTACCCTGCCTCTCTCATTCCTATCGAGAATAATCTTTTCTATTCTTTCCTCTACATCTCTGGGTCTATTCGGATGCTTATAGAAAACTCCCAGCATGGTGACTTCTCCTTTCCTGTTTCTAACCTCAGCCCATACGACCTCAGTTAACGAGTCCCCAAACATCCTTGCTACAACTGTAATATTGTCCTTGATCAACAATGCCACACCTTCCCCTCTTATACCATATTCTCTGTTCATACTGAAACATCTGAATCCCGGAAGCTGCAACAGCCATTCCTGTCTCTGCTTTATCCATGTCTCCGTAATGGCCACAACATCGAAGTCCCAGGTACCAACCCACGCTGCCAGTTCACCCACTTTATTTCGGATGCTCCTCGCATTGAAATACACACACGTCAATCCAGGGTCTCGCTTGCCAGTGTCAGTTACTTGATTTTGGAACGCCCTATTCTCATCCTCTTCTGCATCTGTCCTACAATTTTGGTTCTCATCCCCCTGTTGTATTAGTTTAAATCCACCTTAATAGCTTTAGCGAATTTCCCACCCAGAATATTGGTACCCCTCTGGTTTAGATGAAGACCATTCTGCTTGTAGAGGTCCCACCTAACCCAGAAAGAGCTCCAATTATCCAAAAACCTGAAACCCTCCCTCCTGCACCATCCCTGTAGCCACGTGTTCATTTCCTTTCTCTCCCTATTCATCACCTCACTAGCACGTGGCACGGGCAGCAAAACAGAGAAAACAACTCTGTTTGTCCTAGCTCTAAGTTTCCATCCTAGCTCCCTGAATTTCTGCCTCAAGTCCCCATCTCTCTTCCGACCTATGTCGTTGGTGCCAATGTGGACCACGACTTGGGGTTTCTCTCCATTCTCTCCCTCCCCCGAAGAATCCCAAAAACACAAAAACAAAAACACGATCAGAGACATCACGGACCTTGACCCAGATGATGGTTCGGTGATGGTTGTGTGAGGTCATGGTCGAAGGGGCAGTAGGAGATGGTGTCTAAGTGTTGGTGGGGAAAGTGAGGTCTGCAGATGCTGGAGATCAGAGCTGAAAATGTGTTGCTGGAAAAGCGCAGCAGGTCAGGCAGCATCCAGGGAACAGGAGAATTGACGTTTCGGGCATAAGCCCTTCTTCAGGAGTTCAGGTGTCTAAGTGTTGGTGCCTGGCTTCAGCGGTGTAGATTTCGGTATGCCAAACTGCCACTGTGCTCCCTCTTCCTTGTCCGCTGGTTTGATGGTGTGTTTGGAATTGGAGCGGAGGTTTGCGCTTTTCGAAGGTGAGGTTGGAGTGGGTGATGGAGATTGGACAGATTAAGGCGGTCAATGTCACAGCAGCAGTTGGAGATAGAGGTTGAGGGGGTCGATAACAGACCAGGACGGTCTGTCTAAGTGGATGGGGTATTCGGAGGGTGGGTGGGAATCAACATGAAAAAGTAAGCACGGAGGTAGTGGAAGAAACGTTCAATATCACAACACATATGGAATTCACTGACATGGGAACATAGCGGGATGAAGATGTGACCTTTACTGAGAACTGACCTTTCCTCCTCAGTGAGGGGGAGATCTGGGAAGATGGTAAGAACCTGGCAGGCTTTTGACCTGGACTTTAGTGAGCAGGGAGGCGCTGTGATGCAGTGAGTGGTTGAGTGTAACTCTCCACACACAGGTGCTTGTCCTTTGAAGAACTGCTGTCGATATGGTTGTGTGGTCTTCCTGAAACACCGGAGAGAAAGGGGACACCTTGATAGGGATAAAGGTTGGATGCATATGAGAGCAAAGGAGTAGGAGTGAGAATAGTGTGTGACAGGAAAGTTTTGGAGTCACAGAGCAATGGACTAGAACTGGTAAGTCATTTTAAGTTAGCTTTTTATGTTCATGACAAAGATAGTGTTCAGTTCTGATGCATAGAGGAAAAATGTATGATCTGTGCCAGTTGAGAGTCGTTTACTGCTCTCGGAGAACATGCAGGCACATTAATCTGTGTAGTTTGTGGTGACAGTCTTCTGTTCACGTGTTGGTGTTTCTCCATCTTCTTGGCCGCTAAAGAAAGCAGCTGCTTGATGAGGTCTCATCCTGGTTGCCAAGCGCTAACTTGACTGAACAACAGAGAAGGGACAGCAATTTTTTTCGAAGTTTTAATGGTGTATCACTGGGAGGGGTTCTTGCAGATGGTTCCATGGATCTGATGCCCATGTCCTCCACCATGTCAGAGGTTACAGGTTTGGAAAGTGCTGTCTAAGGAGCCTTGATAAATTATTGCACTGATTACTGTCGGTCGCACACACCGCTGTCACTGGGTGTTGTTGGTGAATGGAGTGAATTTCGAAGGTGGTGGATCGGATGCAAAATAGGATGGGGATTTCACCTCTCAAGTGTCAATCTTTTTGAGTGTTCCTCACCCAGCCAAGGTTGGAGAATGTTTCAGTGACTTGTGCCTTGAAGGTGGTGGATGCTTTTTACATCTACTCTTATTTTTCCCATTTTAAGAATGTTAAACTTTTCTGAGAACGTTGTTCATTGATCTAACCTCCAGAGAAAACATGCCCAGTCTCCTCAATCTCTCATTGAGGAGAGATACTCCAGTGAGAGTACGCCTATACAAAGAAAACCCAACAGTTAACAGACAATTTGCCTTTTGCATTTCTTTCTGCACCTGCATGCTCATGTTCAGTGCCCTGTGAACAGGGATATCCAGGTCCTTTTGGACACCAACATTTTCTATCTTCTACGGTTTACGAAGTACTCTGCAGCGTCAAGCCTCCAAGCAAAGGGGATAACCTCGTACTCATTCACATTGTGTTCCATCTCCCACGCTCCTCTCACTCTCTCAGCCTATCAAAATCCACCTGAAGCCTCTTGGCATCCTCCTCAATATTTGCATTCCCACAAAGTTTCATGTCATGTGCAAATTTGGAAATATTACAATCAGTCCCCACAGCAGGGCCCAAGCACCGATCCTTCTGGAAGCAACTTGACAACCTGAGAATGACTCAGGCATGATCTTACTAAATATCATCACAGCCTGAGGGACCAGTTGGGTCCTTGTTAATATCTGCTGTGGCATTGTTAGGGCCATGTGTCGATTTACAATGAGATGCCTGGAATAAGGGGTGGGTTGTTAGTATTAAAGATCCGAGAGAAGGTATCACCAACGTTGAAATCTTCATGTTGAGTACAAAGTAAAAGCAGCTGATAATTGCAACATTTCTTGATCATTGTCCATTTTCTGGTGTTTGTGTTTCCAGGTTCAATTGCTCCCCACAAGTTGATTGAAGCTGTAAACAAATTCTGCAACAATTTACGAAATAGGAAATGCTAAATCATTAGATTGGATTAAATTCCCCACAGCGTGGAAATAGCCGCTTTGGCCTTCCAAGTCCACAGTGATCCTCCGAAGGAGAAAGTGAGCACTGCAGATGCTGGAGATCAGAGCTGAAAAATGTGTTGCTGGAAAAGCGCAGCAGATCAGGCAGCATCCAAGGAGCAGGAGAATTGACGTTTCGGGCATAAGCCCTTCTTCAGGATTTCCTGAAGAAAGGCTTATGCCCAAAACATCAATTCTCCTGCTCCTTGGATGCTGCCTGACCTGCTGCGCATTTCCAGCGATCCTCCGAAGGGTAATGAAATGGTTTTGAGAATTATTGTAATGACAATATAGCTAACATTGAGAACCACATTCTCTCTGATCTAGTTTTGATGGTGGTCAGCAGAAACAAAAGGGGATACATCAGGTACAAACTGAGAAACTGAGTGAACACTGGCCTAAAGAATGAAAAGGTGAACAGGTTTCAGCTGGCTGATCGATACACTGTGGAATTGCTAATGCACGAGAGCAGACCTTTGTAGAAGATGGACTGCTGGTAAGAGGCCAGGACCGTGAAGAGTGGAGAGACAAACATCTCCAGAGAGACCTGGAAAAATACAACTCATCAGTTGTTCCAGAGCACATAAACTGCCAGAGAAATTCCATGTCTTGGAGGACAGGATCAGTGGTTAGGGCCGAGGGATTGGAAAAAAAAACATTAATTGTGCAAAACGTTGTTTATGGAAAAGCGCAGCAGGTCATGCAGCATCAAAGGAGAAGGAGAATCACGGAAGGTGTGCCAAGCAGGCTAAGATAAAAGGTAGGGAGGAGGGACTTGGGGGAGAGGCGTTGGGAATGCGATAGGTGGAAGGAGGTTAAGGTGAGGGTGATAGGCTGGAGAGGGGGTGGGGGCGGAGGGGTTGGGAAGAAGATTGCAGGTCAAGAAGGCGGTGCTGAGTCTGAGTGTTGGGACTGAGAAAGAGTGGGGGATGGGAAATGAGGAATCTGGAGAAATCTGCATTCATCCCTTGTGGTTGGAGGTTTCCTAGGCGGAAGATGAGTCGCTCTTCCTCCATGCATCGTGTTGCCATGGTCTGGCAATGGAGAAGGCCAAGGACCTGCATGTCCTTGGAGGAGTGGGAGGGGGAGTTAAAGTGTTCAGCCATGGGGCGGTTGGTTGGTTGGTGCGGGTGTCCCAGAGGTGTTCTTTGAAACGTTCTGCAAGTACGCGGCCTGTCTCCCCAATGTAGAGGAGGCCACATCGGGTGCAGCGGAACACACATCATTTACTGCATCTGCATTCGATAGACTCTACACGAGAGGAATTAAGTGCTTTGTAACCTATATAGTCAAACAGACTTTGATTCAGAAAATTAGAGAAAGGATTTTTCAAAGAATTGTTGAATAGAATTGTTCTCAATTATAATTGAATAATGAAATCTAAAGATTTAAAGATTGACATCTAAACAACTTACAGACTCCTTGCAGACCGTTTAGAGTTATACCTTTTTTGGCAGATCTACATGGAATAACTGAGGAGATTTCCACAAGTACATATTTGTGCTGGTTTCCGCAAACACTGGTTGGTAAAACCCCGTTATAGTCATTTACCGGATTTTACGTCTTTGTGTCTGAGGATCTACGGTATCATGGAACTTTCAGAAATTATCCCCAAAAAGAGCAACAATTTGTCTAGAAATTAATTCAGGCACTTTGATGGTGTAGGAAGCTTGAGGAGATAATTAATCATATAACAGGTTACTTAAACTTAATTAACTATCAGAATAAACTCCTGTTATTGAAAATCCCTGGCTAACATGTAAAATAACAGTCAACACGACTTTACAGCGTGGCTTACACTAGAATATTTAACTTTGTAATATATTGGACAGAATAAAGAACGTTGGTTTATTATTTCTCACAGAGAGTCATTGAGTCATGCAGCATGGAAATAGACCCTTCAGTCAAACTCGTCTACTCTGACCAAGTTGCCAAACTGAATTAGTCGTACTTGCCTGCGTTTGGCCCATAACTCTCCAAACATTTCCAATTCGTCTACTTATCCAAATGTCTTCTTAACGTTGTAATTCTGCCCATATCCACCACTTCCTTTTGTTCGGAGGTGGGGTGGGCAGTGTGTGAGGGAATGGGGTGAAGGGAGGGCGGCATGGTGGCTCAGTGGTATGCACTGCTGTCTCATAGCGCCAGGGACCCGGATTCTATTCCCACCTTGGGTGACACTCTGTTTGAAGCTTGCACATTCTCCTCGTGTCTGCGTGGGTTTCCTCTGGGTGCTCCGGTTTCCTCCCACAATCCAAAGGTGCGCCGGTCAGGTGAACTGGCCATGCTAAATTGCGCAGAGTGTGAGGCATATTAGTCAGAGGGAAATGTAGGGGAATGGGTTTGGGTGAGTTAATTTTCCAAGGGTGGTGTGGACTTGTTGCGACGAAGGACCTGTTTCTACACTGTCGGGAATCTAATCTAATCTAATCAAGTCCATTTATGAGCCACTCTCTGTGTTTAGAAATAAATTGCTTAATAAGTCCTTTTTAAAACCTTCTTATCTCATCTTAAAAATATGGTGCCTAGTTTTGTACTCCACCACCGGGGGGAAAAGACCTTTGCTATTCACTTTAACGATGTCCCTTACGATTTTATAAACCCCCAAAAGGCCACCCCTTAATCTCCAGTCAAAACAGTCCCAGCCTATCCTGCCAGGTTTTCTATTGAGTGCAGAGTTGTCTTGTGAATTTCCCTGGCGCTATGAGACAGCAGTGCATACCACTGCCACTTCTGACACCATTCTGGTAAATCTTTTGTGAACCCTTTCCAATTTAATAACATCCTTCATATAGAAGTGTGACTCACACTACGCACAGCACTCCAAAAGTGGCCTCATCAATGTCCTGTATAACGTCAACATGACGTCACAATTCCTACACTCAATGCTCTGAGCAATGAATGCGTGCATGTGAACCATCGTCTTACCCATCCTGTCCACCTGCGACACAAATTTAAAGGAACAGTGCGGCTATCTCTGTCCGACAAAGATACCTTGGGCCCTCCTGACCTTGTTTTTTTAGATTAAATTACTTACTGTGTGGAAACAGGCCCTTCGGCCCAACAAGTCCACACCGACCCGCCGAAGCACAACCCACCCATTCCCCTACATTTACCCCTTTTACCTAACACTACGGGCAATGTAGCATGGTCAAATCACCTGACCTGCATATCTTTGGACTGTGGGAGGAAACAGGACCACCCGGAGGAAACCCACGCAGACAAGGGGAGAATGTGCAAACTCCACACAGTCAGTCACCTGAGTCGGGAATTGAACCCGGGTCTTTGGCGCTGTGAGGCAGCAGTGCTAACCACTGTGCCACCGTGCCACCCACGGTTTACTTTCCTAAACTGGAATACACTCCATCTGCCACCACTCAGCCTGTTGTTCCAATTGATCAAGATCCCTTTGTAATCTTAGATAACCTTCTCTGACGATAATACCAACAAAGAGATGGGTATAAGGCGCACCAGGCCAAAGGAATGGGGATGGGGTAGGGACAATGATAGATATGCGAGTCTCTGAGCTTATACGTGATAGTAATAGAGAGACAATTGCCTGAAATACAATTGGAGGAATTGAAGACGGGAGAAATATGCCAAAGAAGGTCCATTGGATGCCTGGAATTTGTAGAAACTTTGAACAAGTTGATAAAGTTACTCCACATTGAGCTGAACAAAGGGAATGGCGCAAAGACAGCCATCACAGTACTGACTGCAGCAAGGCAGCTGAATAAGACTGGAACAAAAACAAATACACAAAGGCAGCATCACCAGCACTCCGAGAGGATCCCACACCACCCTGATTTAAGTGTGGATGCACCAGTGTCTACACCCAGCACCAACACAAACATCCCTTCCAACAGCACATGGGCTAGCGGCAGGAACTCCAGCACAGTGCCATTGCTTAACAGAGGAATTCAGCAGGACTGTGTCAGTGAGCTAAAATAAATCAAGTTTAAATGGGGTTCTGGGACCCACAGGAGATGGTTGGAAGAAGCTAACAGGGATAGGGACTGATGGGTCCTCTCAGGGAAGATCCCAAGCACTGATTATTTTATTCAGCTCCATGTTGATCTTCCTCTAATTGGTGTAAATCTCAGTTAACCATAGCCAAATTTTGAATGAACTTCAAGATGATGGGGGACTACAGTACACCCAAACCAATGAAAATAATCCTCATTCTGACTGAGTTCCTTCACCAGACATGACTACCTTTGAACTGACGATCTCCTGACATAAAATACTCCAGTCAACCCATCATCTCCACCTGCTCCTGACCCATCAAACTTATCTCCTCACATCTCGACACCATCCTGACGCACTCCTTGGTCCAGGAGCTCCCCACATGCATTCGCGACACACCCACACCATCCACCTGCTTCTTGACTTTTGATTCCCCAGCCCTCATTGACTCATCTTCACCATGGACATCCAGTCCCTATACATGTCCATCGACATTGCATTTTCTCCTCTCCTCCCGACCCAACCTGTAACCATCCTCGATACACTCATTCAATTGGTGGAACTGGGCCACACCCTCAAAAACGTTTCCTTCAAATCCTTGCACTTCCTTCAGACCATGGGTGTATGCATGGACCCTTACTGTGCTTGCCTCTTCATACGATATGTGGAACGTTGGCTGAAGTGTAGCAGATGGAGTTTAAATAAGATTTTAAAAAGTACAGCAAGTCAGGCAGCATTCAAGGAGCAGGAGGGTTGATGTTTCGGGCATAACCCCTTCATCAAAAATATGGGAGGTGGGGAAAGGGGACAGAGCGATATATAGGAGGGTGGGATGGCAGTGGAGAGAAGGTACCTGGGAAGGCGATAGGTAGATGGAGGTTGGGGCTGATAGTGATAGATCGGAGCAGAGGGAGAACAGATAGGTGGGACGGAAGATGGACAGGTCGGATAGGTCAAGGGAGCAGTGCTGAGTTGGAGAGGTGGATCTGGGATGAGGAGGGTGGAGGGATGATTAGAAATCAGTGAAGTCGATGTTGATGCCGTGTGGTTGAAGGGTCCAAAGGTGGACGATGAGACGTTCTTCCTCCAGGCGTCACATGTCTTGGAGTTGGTGGTCGAGGAGTCCCAGGACTTGCATGACCATGGCAGAGTGGGAAGGAGAGTTGAAGTGGTCATCTTCACTGTTTCGTCAACAGAGCGCGTAAAGACAGTAGTTCTCTTTCCATATCGGGCACTACTGATCCAATTGGGCGTTTACGCCAATTGACAATAGTTTCATGATTGACAGTAGAGTCATAATTCCGTATTTTTTTGAAACTGAGTTATGTCATGATAGGATCTGTCCGGGGTCCACAATAAGACTTCTGAAGTATCTTGAAATGAGCTTATTCAATGTCTTGCTTCCTGGTTCATTTCAGAATGCAAGATAACGTTTCTGTTCCACTTACCCGAATAATATTAATTTTGTCATTTATCATTTAGTGAAATACTAGTTTGTCTCTGTTTGATCTTTAGAAAATGGGAATACTGACAGGCGAAGTGAGAGTGGTCAACTACATTAACTTGAAATCACTGGTAAATTGTGATACCATCCAGTTTTCTTTGGCGATACCGGTGTTGGATTGGGGTGTACAAAGTTAAAAATCACATAACGCCAGGTAATAGTCCAACAGGTTTCCCATTCCATACGACCATGGCTGATCATGCAATCTCAGTATCCCATTCACACTTTCTCTCCAGACCCGTTGATCCCTTTAGCCGTAATGGCCACGTCCAATTCCCTCTTGAATATGTCTAATGAACTGGCCCAAACCGCTTTCTGAGGTAGAGAATCTGACAGGAAATCTTCCTCATCACAGGCCCGAATATTTTACCGCTTATTCTTAAACTGTGACCCCCTGGTCCTGGACATCACCACCATTGGGACCAATCTTCCCACATCTAACCTGTACCGGGAGTTATTAGTGCAGGCAGTGTAGAGAGAGCTTTACTCTGTATCTCCCTCCATTAAACAGGGCATACTGCAATGTTCAGATGATACACAAATTGCCAATGGAGTAAACAGGGAGGAACAGTGGACTTGAGGAGGATACAAGCAGACACTGTTTACTGTCGTTGGGAAGGTGTCTGAGGATGAAAGTGGTCCACAGGATTATTGATGTCATCTCTGTAAAACACTTCGAGAAAACCCCTGACTGTTGTTGACCAGTTCATATGGGTCGAGAAGTGTGAACCGGGCAGAGAACGGGGATTTTAATCTGTCACTGAGTTAGTTTGAAAATCTCTCCATTTCTCCACAAGGAACGATAAAGTGTCATGACCACAGCCCAGTCCACCGCGCAAGTAAGCTTTCCAACCATCGATTCTATCTATACTTCCCGCTGCCTTGGGAAAGCAACCAACATAATCAAGACCTCCCCCACCTGGGTTACACTCTTCCCATCAGGCAGAAGATATAAAATTTTGCAAACACTTGTGTGTAGATTCAAGAACAGCTTCTTCCCCACGGTTCCAACAGAGCATGTAACATTACAGTGTAGTAAGGGCACCTGGAGAACCAATCTGAAGCCTATCTGTCCCACACTATTCCATTTTCACCCATATTTTTATCCAGTTGCCATTTAAATGCTCTTAAATCTGAATCTACTGCTGTTGCAGGTAGTGCATTTCATGCCCCTACGACTGAATAAGGATCCTACCTCTGACATCTATCCAATATTTTTCGCCTCTCAGTTGAAAGCTGTGTTCCATAATTTTAGCCATCACCATCTGAGGAAAAAGTCTCTCACTGTCCACCCTATATAACCCTCTGATTATCTTCAATGCCACAATTACGTCACCTCTCAACATTTCTCTAACAAGAACAGCCTGAAATTCCTCAGCCTTTCCTCCAACGCAGGTAACATCCCAGTAAATCTCTTGTGAACCCTTTCCAAAGCGTCCACGTCTTTCCTATAATGCAGTGACTACTGTATGCAGTTCTACAAGTGCGGCCACACCAGACTTTTGTCCAGCTGCAACATGACCTTGTGGCTGCGAAACACAATCCCTCCACCATAAAAGCTAACACACCATATGCCTTCTTAACAACCCTACCACTCTGGGTGGGCAACTTTCAAGGATCTATGTTTATGGACACCGAAATCTTTCTGCTCACCCACACTGCCTAGAATCTTACCATTAGCGTAGTTCTCTTTCTTCCTGTTGCTCCTTCCTGAGTGAATCACATCACACTTTTCCACATTAAACTCCATTTTCTACATCTCAGCCCAACTCTGCAGCTTAACTATGTTCCTCTGTAACTTGCAACTACCTTCTGTGCTATCTACAACTTCACCGAACTTGGTGTTATCCACAAATTTCCGAACACATCCTTCTATGCCCTCATCTAGGTCATTTATAAAAGTGACAAATATTAGTGAACCCAAAGCAGATCCTTGTGGTGTATCACTAATAACTGAACTCCAGGACTAACACTTCAAATTAACAATCACACTCTCTCCTGTTTCACCTCGCCAACATTTGATCCAAACCGCTAAATCATCCTCAATCCCAGGCCTCTGGATATTCTGCAATAGCCTACCATGGAGACCCTTATCAAACGCCTTACTGAAATCCATATACACTGCATCAGCCACTTTATTCTCATCCATCTGTTTGTTCACCTTATCAAAGATCTCAATAAGGTTTGTCAGGCACAACCGACCCTTCACAAAAACGTCTTGACTATCCATAAGCAACTTATTCCTTTCTAGATGATTATATATCCTATCTCTTATAAACCTTTCCAACACTTTACCCACAACTAAATTAAGACTCCCTTAAAAATAACACAACACCAGGTTATAGTCCA